>NC_048219.1:175957193-176029315 GCF_002007445.2 Ailuropoda melanoleuca
TAATGACTTCCCAGTGACTTAATTCTCCATTTCAAGAATTCCAACATCAAATGAGTATCAGAGTGGAGAACAAATATGTATACTAATTGTCATTTGTTTACATTAGTGTTTCTTAAAATGTACTGCAAAGCACAAATGTCCCATGTTAAGTTGAAGTATTCCACAGCTAAAGTAAAATAATGCTGTTTTTTTTCCTCATCATAGAAAATCAATTACTAGAACTTTCCAAAGTTAAAATTTTTGTAAGAATTTATATTTAACTGCCATTAATTACATCTTATTTATAGTGAATGCTGGCAAACAACAAAATGAGTGAAAATAACAAATGAACATATCTGTGTAGGACAACATCTTACATGGTGAATAATACTTGTGAAATATCAGTTTGACATAAAAGGACAAGACCATCATAGTTGAGGTTAACTCTATTAAAAAACTGCAGATACTGCATTTATTTTTTTTTGTTTTCTTTAGCTTTTCTTTTTTATTTTGAAGGGTGAGGTGAAGGAGCAAAGGTCCCATACATAAACCACCATCAGAGATTTCTTGCATATTACTAAGAGAGGAAGCTCATACTGTCCCACCACAATTGGACAGAGTATGTTTCTAAGTCCAAATAAAACTGCAAAAAAAGAGAAAAACAAAACAAAAAACAAACAACAAAAAAACCTGTATTTTTTAATACAATAGGCAAAGTTTGTCATCTCCTTATTTTTTTCAGCTACTTCCATTTTTTCCAAAGTACTCACTTACTTGGTACCCATGTTCTTCTGCCCTCCATTTTAACATCCAATTTGTCCTTTCCAGAGCATATCCTAAATGAATAACACTCTGTATATGCTTTGCTATCACCTGCCCCAATCAAAATTCACCAATCATTTCACCCATTCCTTGGAACTATGACAAAAGCTTTTAAGAAACCAATTACCTAATCTGATAAACTGATGAGCCATTTCTAGCAAAAAACCTGATTAACATTTAAAAAACCCTACAGGGCGCCTGGGTGGCACAGCGGTTAAGCGGTCTGCCTTCGGCTCAGGGCCTGATCCCGGCGTTATGGGATCGAGCCCCACATATATATATATGTAATGTGCAGTTCTGATGTGGTAACCAGGAAAGAAAGAGTCTTTTGCTCACCAGTAATTCATAAACATTAACTTTTAAAGAAGTTGGAGACCTGTCTTAAAATAATCTGTGAGGGAAAGTAGCTTAGGTATAGCTAAGAAAACACTAACTATGAACTGATAACTACACTAAAGCTGGATAATGGATTCATGAAGGTTCATTAAAAATCTACTTCTCTATATTCACATTTTCCATATTAAAAGTATAGAAAAAAAAGAAAGAGAAGAATCAATCAATCAGTCCAGTGGCAACAGTTATGAAAATGCAGCAAGTATATTTGAGAACCCTGAAAACGGCTGAAATAGAAAATAAGTGATCAAAAAGAAAAAAAAATTTAACAATGCACGACAATAAGAAGTAAGGGTAAAATGCAAATGATTAGGACTGTGTAAAATAAGTGAAAACTAAATGTTCGGAAAATACTTCAAAGAATTTCTTAAATCTAGTAAAATTTCAGAGATCTAAATAATGATTTTTAAAGGAACAGTATTAGTTTTCAAAACAATGAAAATTTAAGATGAAGTACAGGAGTTAGCCCTAGCAAGAAATGGTTTGATGGTAATGAAGCAAACTATATGATACCAAACACATCACTGACTCAAAATCCTAGGTAACTCTGGTAGGCTTGATAATTGCAACACACATGATGAGGGGAAAGGCCACTTACTAAATTCTCTCCAGAACCTATTTAATAGGAGATGGAATGTTTGGCAAAGTCCTGATCTATTCTTAAGTTAGTCCAAATCATTAAACACCCCTTTTATAAAATTTTTTTAAGTGTTAGGCTGGGATTTTTTAGTATAAATCTATTAAAACCAATAAAAAAGCCAATTCAAGTTTCTTATTCATTTGTCCAGCTTTTACTAAGTTAGGTGGAATCATAAGCCTAGAGGCTAGAAAGATGAATAAGGTAGAAACATTGCCCCTGAAACTCAAGGGGAGACGTAACATGCTAGGGGAGAGCACAAGAGGTAGTTCAGGAAGACTCATATCCTACAGAGCTGGCCAGTGGTTATCCTCGCCATCAACCAACTGGAACATGGCCCAAAGGTACAATGCAATCAAGGTATTAGCTGGAACAGAAGGAAAAATGACCAGGTATATGAGTATGGTATTATTACATTCAATCTAACTCCAATACCCACAATATCCTCAAAGCAGATGAAAGACAGGTGACTGGCAATGATTCAAAATGAAGCAGTAGAAAGCATTCATTCTTTTAAATATTTATTGAACTACAAAGAGCTCAGTCTAGTAGAGACAGAAAGTCAAGAAATAATGAGAATATTGTGTGATGAGTACACTTTTAGATCTCTGTACTTAGATATGGAAGGAGGAATGTCAAAAGTAGTTTGAATGGGTTAAGGAAGGCTTCTCAAAACCTTCCTGACTATAAACTCCATCTCGAAACATGGCTTTGCCAGGCAAACTGGGTGGAAGGACGTCCAGGCAGAGGGAAAAACATGTACAAATGCAGTGCAATACGAAAGCATGGAGTATACACACTTGATGGTCAGACACTAATCATAGAGAAAGTAGGACTTAAGGGCAAGAAATTCAAAACCCTGGAAGCAAACCACAAACTCAGCCCCTGAAGAACTGTGGTACCAAGGTCAAGCCAAGACTAACATCTAATGTAACTCTGTACGCAACCAGTGAGCCACCACGCAGCTCCTAATTTTCTCCTTTTGGGCCTAGAATCTGAGATCATTAAAGATATCTAGCTGTTAAGGTCAGTGGTCAGGCTGTAAACTCAGGCAGATCATCAAATATATTTTAATAAGAAATAAACTAGAACTAAACTATAGACCCAATAAAGGTCTGTAAGGAACTAGTGAAACACATGATCAAGTTAAGTGAGACTGACTACAAGTTACCAATAATTAGACAGAAATCTAAGATTTCTGGTAACATGTCAAATGGGAATTCACTTTTCTAGTTTTGTTCTACTCAGAAGTGTTGTCTACTATACTTAAAACAGTTTATCATGAACTCCACAGCAATAAATATATAATGAAGACTTGCTATGTAAAAATTACTGTGCTAGCTTTAGGAAATAAAGAAATAATAAGGAATGATCTTTAAACTCAAGAATCTTGGGCCGCCTGGGTGGCACAGCGGTTAAGCATCTGCCTTCGGCTCAGGGCGTGATCCCGGCATTATGGGATCGAGGCCCCACATCAGGCTCCTCTGCTATGAGCCTGCTTCTTCCTCTCCCACTCCCCCTGCTTGTGTTCCCTCTCGCACTGGCTGTCTCTATCTCTGTCGAATAAATAAATAAAATCTTTAAAAAAATAAATAAACTCAAGAATCTTAACAGCCATAGTAAGTAGAACACACAACTCTTGATCTCAGGGTTGTAAGTGTGAGCCCCACTGTGGGTGTAGAGATTGCTTAAAAATAAAATATCAAAAAAATTTTTAAAAAAATAATCTTACAGTCGAATTAAGGGAGTAAAAAACAGCTACCTAAATATATGGACAAATATACAAAGTAGATGAGATTTACAATAAAAATACTGATAAAAGGAGCAAAAGGCCATTATGGAATCAGTGCTAATGGTGGCAATAAGCAAATCCTCTGAACAAGTCAATTCTAAAACTCAAAGTTTATAGGTTTTGGATCCTATATATACAGTCAGTATCCCACATCATTCAAATTACACAAAGCCCTCAGTATATAAGATGTAAAAGAGTATTTAGAACCCCTGAATTGAACTATTATGAAGCAAGAGTTAAAAACATCCTTCATCAGGGGCACCTGGGTGGCTCAGTCAGTTGAGTGTCTGCCTTTGGCTCAGGTCATGATCTGAGGGTCTGGGATCAAGTCCCACATGAGGCTCCCTGCTTGGCAGGGAGCCTACTTCTCCATTGCCCTCTGCCTGCTGCTCCCTCTGCTTGTGCTCTCTCTCTGTGTCAAATAAGTAAATAAAGCCTTAAAAAAAATCCTTCTTCAAAGTTTGGTGAGTATGTGAATAAGAAATATCTGCTGTCAAATCTACACAAATACCAAAAGGCTTGTAAATTTTACTGACAATTGTTTTGGAGGGGTTTTTCAGAAAATGAAGTTACTATATCCATACGGACATTTTCACTAGCTTTGACTGTTCAAGGTTTCCTTTTTCATGTTGAAATATGTTTGAAAAACAATTTCAAAGGAGAGATTTGCTTTGCTTTACTGGGTTATTAGCAATTCATTTAAGTCCCCAAAAAGCATTTTATATTTTTCTTTAATGTGTCTGCTTATACCTTTAACAAAAGATAATAAATTTTCAAACCTTCAGTTAAAATGAACCATGTGGGTGAAAAACTGTCAAAAACTATAGCATAGAACCCTATGACCCAGCAATTGCACTACCTGGTATTTACCCCAAAGATGCAAATGTAGTGATCTGAAGGGGCAACTGCACCCCAATGTTTATAGCAGCAATGTCCACAATAGCCAAATTATGGAAAGAGCCCAGATGTCCATCGACAGATGAATGGATAAAGAAGATGTGGTGTACACACACACACATACACACACACACTCACACATCACACAATGCAATATTACTCAGCCATCAAAAAATGAATCTTGCCATTTGCAATGACATGGATGGAACTAGAGGGTATTATGCTAAGCGAAATAATCAGAGAAAGACAATTATCATAGGATCTTACTCATATGTGTAATATAAGAAACAAAACAGAGGATCATAGGGGAAGAGAGGAGAAAATAAAACAAGATGAAATCAGAGAGGGAGACAAACCATAAGAGACTCTTAATCATAGGAAACAAACTGAGGGTCACTGGAGGGGAAAAGGGTAGGGGGATGGGGTAAATGGGTTATGGGCCTTGAGGGCATGTGACGTGATGAGCACCAGGTGTTATATAAGACGATGAATCACTGACTCCTACCTCTGAAAACAAAAATACATTATATGTTAATTAATTGAATTTAAATAAAAAAACTATAGCATAGAAAGCAAGAAATATTAAAATTAAATAATGAAAACACTCCACTTTCACAATGTTTGAAGTTTAAGTAACCTGCATAAGCTCTCACAGAAAGAACAGATTTTGAAGTAAGTCAGGCCTTGGTTCAAATACCCAGAACAACACTTACCATTTACCAATCATTCAAATACCCCTGTCTGAGCCATAGTGAAGTGAGCACATGCTCATCCTGATTTCAAATTCTAAAGCTGTCATTTACCAGTTGTGTATTATAAGGCAAGTTAGTTGGCCTCAGGTTCCCTTTCCCAGAATGTTTCCCTGATTAAAAAAAACAACCCCTATTTCCCAGAGATACTTTAAAGATTAAATGGTGTAAAATACATGAAATCATCTCACAATGCCTAGCACATAGTGGCACTCAATAAATATTAGTTCCATTCCTTCCTTGCTCTTCTCCAAAGAATTCTCCTAAACTCCAGTTTGCACACACAATATTAATTTAATTCCTACAGTATTAGGAAAGTGCTTGGTAATAGTTTTTATTATAGCTTGGGACAAAGAAATTAATATCTGAAATCTTGTAGAAGTAAAGTATACAGAAAGTATTTTTGAAACAATCATAAAATGATAAATATACGAATAAAAAAGCAAACAAGGATATCCACAAGAACAGAAAAATCATGGCTTTCTTCTAACCTTAATGTTCTGTGATGGCAGGTATCATATCTACCTTAGTCATCTGATGACTTCCCAACACCAAAGACAGTACTAGATACGCAGTAGGTAGCCCATTAATATTGTCATACATATAAATGAATGAATGAATGTGCAAAGGACATAATTCACTTTCCCGTCAAATATTAAGGGACTTCATTAAGGGACTTCTCAGGAAATTCTGTTACTCATTTGAAAATCTCCACAGCCTATATCATTTATTTTTAATTTTTTTAAAATGTATTAATTTGAGTATGATTGACACACAATGTTACCCTAGGTCAGGTGTACAACTTAATGATTTGACAAGTTTATGCATTATGCTGTGTTCACCATCAGTACTGCTACCATCTCTCCCATTACATCCCTATTACAATATCATTAACTATATTTCTATGCTTTGTTTTTTATTCCTATGACTTACTCATTCCATAACTGCAGTCTATATGATTTAAAAAAAAACAAAACACAGATTCCCTCAGTTGTCTCCTCTTTTAAGTATTTTCTAAGTTGCTACAAAGTCCAAGCTCTTGTTGGGATGTGCATAATTTAAAAGACTTTCATACATGAAAAAATATTAGCATGGCTTTTCTAATTTGAAAAAACAGCAATAACAGTAACCTTTGTTGAAGTCATATTTTGCAAACTTTGCAGTGCTTTCCTGTTTCCCCACTGCACTGATATGATACTTTTTGTTCATGCAATATTCCTTTTCATTGGATGTCCTTTTTTGTCTTCATTTTCCTGTTTTCATCATTCCAGCTAGACCCTCAATATTATTTCCTCAAAGGATATCCCTTTCTGACCGATTTTTGCAAAATTAATGTCTTCTATCAGAGCAGTGAACCCCAGTTCTAAGGGGAGTGATATGATTTAACCATCTCTTCTGTTAAACTGTGCACTGTGACCTGAGAACAATCTTATTCATCTTTGCATTCCAAGTACTTAACACAGTGGCTGGCACATAGTAATATTCAGAAAATCTTTACTGAAATAAATTGAATCCTTTCCCAAGTTACCTAATTTGTTATAAAAACACTTAGAAACAGGTGTTGTTAAAAGCAATTTTTAGTAAGCATTTTTTTAAATAAGACGAGATCTTTCTCTTATTGAAAGGTGCTAAGAGCAACTAAATATTTCCCAGATTATGTGTGTTATCAAACAGAAAGGCTTTTGGACACCTGTTCATCTTACTAGCCAAATTCACCAGTAAGGTAAGTGATATCACAGACATCTTACAGATTGAATGGCATGTATAATAACATATTCACATCATATTAACATATTTAAATGTGTGATTTCATTTAAATGAGGCTTTGTTTTTTAAAAATCTGGTTTAGGTCTTTATTCACCATATTCTGATTCCAGAAATTATTTTTAAAGCTTATTTACAAAAGCCAGTAAAACTGGAGTTTATTCATCAGCCCATAAGAGTCAGCGTGCTAGTTTCACTGTGGTGTAATAAAAGAATGAGAGAGTAGCTATCTACTCAGCAAAGGTGTTGCAGCATTAATGATAGGGAAACTGACCTGAGAAAAACATCTGAAACCCACAACATAATCTGTACAATGAAGGCAGCGACACTGCCAGTCAATACAATGCACTCTATTTACGAATTACCTTATCCTGATGTATAACCTCTTTATGTTTTGCCATGTATACAGAAAAGCACGTCTCTATTCTCAATTATCCTTAAGGAGGTTGCACCCTTGTTAATGATAGGTGTCAAGATCTCCCAAAGAGATGGACTTCACTCACTGGAAAATGTTGAGACTTTCCGGGATCACTCTGGCCAAGTTCTTAAACTTGAGAAGGTGGTGATTAAAAGTTAGCAAGTGGCTCTGTTGTGGTGAGATGTGGGGTAAAGAATAATTGCTAACCCAAACTGCAGGCAACACCAAATACTAACTTTACTGAATTACAGAACTCAAGAGTGCTTAGTATAGGAATCACTACCCCACTAAAGAGGAGGATTAACTTGGACTTAGGAAAACTTTTGAATTTTCACCTAACCACTATACTAATGAATCTTATGTTCTTCAATATTCAGCAATACTTCTTACTATTTAAATATAACTCTGAACGTAGAGACATAGAATCCAGGGAAAGAATCTCTGGAATGTTGTAACTGTTTGAATAGTTCCTATCCTGCAAATACATGCATCCAAAGAAAGAAAGAAAGAAAGAAAGAGAAAGGAGAAAGGGAAAAAGACAGACAGGCAGGCTGGAAGAGAAGAAAGTTGCAAATGTTACTAATTTATCAGTACTAAACTTCCTGAAAATAAAGTTTTAACAATACAAAATAATGTATGACATGAGGTATGATTCACAAAAATCGGAGTAAAATAGCGCTAAATTTCTGTGGACAAGAATGTCCCCTGTGGCTGTGGGGAAGCAGAAGTGATCTTGATTGTGGTATTAAGTATTTCAGGTGAGTAACAAGAGTCTACTTATTTTTCACACATAAACACTAGCCATAGTGGGGGCAGCTCACCTTTTTCCTATATCCCTACCATTGTCTGGAGATTTTTGGATTCCATCAGCAGGAAACACAGAGACTAACCACCCTTTCAAGGAGATACCCCCACCCTTTCTACAATCAGACACCAGCCCAGCAGCCCCTGGCTGTGCTCAAGCAAGGAATTCTAGGAATGGAGAAAGGAATGGAGTATTCCCTAGAGAGGCCAGCCTGCAACAGGGGTAGAAGGGGGGAGGGAAAAAGGGCACCCTTCACATCCCTGTCCGTCAACTATTATTAACTATTATGCTGATGGAATGGAATCTAACCTTATACTGGCCATGTCTGGCTTTCTTCCAGGTTCAACACGATTGCCAAAGAAGAGACTGTGGTTTTATTAAGTGATCTAGCCTTTGCTCCTTAAAAATAATGTTAATGCAATAGGGAGCATCTCAACATTAAATTTTCTGTTATACATTTACTTTGTTCTAAAAAACAAAACAAAACAGAACACCTTTCATAATACCAGTACACATAAAGTAGTAATCATAGGACTTAAAACAAAGGGTAGGGGAAGTCAAATCAACAGACAACCTGAGCAAATCCAAAGGCCTTGATACACAACGTATGGTGAGATTAATCTTGGTAGAGCAGAGAAAAAATGTGATCTAAACAATGCCTGTTGCTTCATTTTGACTCATTATTTCTGTGGGAATTTTGATTTGCATAAATGTATGGCAGACTTTATGAAGCACCAAAGATTAACTCACATCACTAATCATATTTACAATTCAAAAAAAAAACCACATGTGCTTATAAAATTCAAAATACTGATTTTAATATTTTGTAATTCTAAAAGGTATAAAAATGCAACTCATTTAAACTAGAAAAAAATCGCTTTATATAGGTCTGTGGAAAAATGACAATTCATTATTATTTGCTCATTTATACTCCATCTCATTCTAAAATATTTAAAATCAGCTTTAAAAATAATATTCCTTTTCCAAAAATAATAACCAAACTGAAGATATTTAATAGATACTAACGGCATGCTAGGCACTATGCTATGAGTTTCTCAAACATTATCTAATGTTATCAGCAAAACAATTCAATGAAATAAGTGATATTATCCCCATTTACATTGAATTTTTAAAAAATTAAATAAGTGGTTTAGCCAAATCTTATAATTAGTAAGTAGCAAAATCTTGGAGAGTAAAGATTTGTAAAGAAGAAAAACATATAAAGATAGGAAAAAAATAAGAGTGTATCACACATAAAAGATTTGCCATACATGTCAGGAATAAAGAAAGTCATGCGTGATGTTCACATATCTGGCAGCTTTGAACCGTGATTACACTGTAAGTAATTTCAAAATTGCTCTGCGCTGCAAGAGCATTCTGGCTTTCCCACCCTTTGGTTAAGACCTTTTGGTTGAGAGTCAAGATCTCTATCTGCATGTCTTATAGAAATCAATCTCAAACTTGACCTGTCCAAAACACTCCAATCTCTAAATCCACTCCTCCCTCCAGGCCTCCCCATATCAGTGAATGACATCACTATTCACAGGGTTGCTTGGGCCAAAAACTAGCAGTAACTCCTAACACCTCTTTTCCCTCACATGCTACTTCCAATCCATCAACAAATCGGATACGTTCTACTTACACAATACATCTGACCTCTTCTCACCAACTCCACTGTTCTCACTCCAGTTGGATCCACCACTGTCTTTCATGTGGATCACTTTCACACAGGCCCCCTTAATATCACCTGGCTTGTACTACAGCTCTCTTTGTCTATACTCCACGGAGTATCCAGAGTGGCCCTACTCTTCTCCTTATTCATACCACTATAACCACACTGGTCTCTTTGTTCCTCACCAAATAAGCAATGTTTACAATTCTCAAGAATGAGCCTGATAGATATTTGGTAAACCTAATGCTTTATGTAACAGAACAGTTTTGGCTGCCAAATCTGGGGCCCAAAAAGTAATCTACACTCTCTAGCCCCAATTCTGTTTGTAATCACTCATACGCATGACAACCTTTATTTTGTAAAGGGAAGAAGAGGGAGGAAATTGAACTAAGGGTAACAGATAGTATAGAGGTGAAAGTACAGCCTAGTATCTGTTCTCTGTGGAACTCCTTGCCTGAGATTAAATGTTTATGGTAGAGGAATGAAGGCCAAAAAAATGATGTAGCTTTGTTTCATGAGAAATGAAAATCTGGAAAAGAGATTACAGCTACAAACTGATCAAGAGGCACTTCCTTATATTCTAGGCACTAGCAGAGTTGTTTTTTTTTTATTTTTTTGAAGATTTTATTTATTTGAGAGAGAGGGAGCTAGAGAGAGAGAGAGCATGAGCAGAGGGAGGCTCAAAGGGAGAGGGAGAAGCAGACTCCCCACTGAACAGGGAGCCCCATGTGGGGCTTGATCACAGGACCCTGAGATCATGACCTGAGCCAAAGGCAGATGCATAACTGACTGAGCCACCTGGCACCCTTAGCAGAGTTTGTTTAAAGCCCAGATGATATGGTATGGCAGAGTGGGGGAAAGGGCTTCCTACAACAGAAGCCACATATGGCATCCTTGATATGAGAACTGATTTCCTCCTTAGAGGCAGTGACAACAAAGGATCTTTGTCAAGAACTTGAGCTATAGATGTGAACATTCAGGAGCCAGGGGAGGAATGGCAAGGCAGTATGTGGTAGTGACAATGAAGAGAATGGTTTTCAGACAGGTATGAAGTGATAGTGGGTCACAGGGGTAACTTGGAACACTGTGAAGAAGGCTAAATTCCATGAATCAGGCCAGTGTGGTTGCTACTAGGGAGCCTGAACTACCTTAACCTACTGACTGAAGTATATGTGTCTTTATATGAAAGTCACAGGCTGGTGAGATCTGTTAACATCAAGGTTCACCTATAGGCATCTAGGTTCTACCTATAAGTGGAGACCAATTTTTTTTAAATTCTATTTCTTATATATATATTTTTTTCTTTCTAATGGAATCTAAATGAACAAGATCTTTTGTGTCATCAGCTCTAGACTCATTTACTTTGACACTTACACTTTTATTTGATGCTCTGGCCATACATAGAATTATATAATACAGTGAAACGACTCTATATCATACCTCATTTTCACCAAGAAATAAACCAATTTAAAAACAAGTTTTTTTTAAAAAAAATGGATGTGTAATTAGTTAAAAATTGGATGTAATTAGTAAACCTTATAAAAAAGGGAAATTTGGACATAGACATGCACACAGGAAGAAAGCCAGTGAACATGAAGGCAAAGATTAGGGTAAGGCATCCAGAGGCCGAGGAATGCCAAACTACCAACACCTAGAAGAGAGGCCTGGAACAGATTCTCCCTCCTGTCTCCCAGAAGGAATCAACATTGCTGAAACCTTGATCTTGGAGGTCTAGCCTCCAGAACTCTGAAACAATAAATTTATATGGTTTAAGCCACCCAGTCTGTGGTACTTTGTTATAGCAGCCCTATAAAATTAATACAAGCTCAGATGAGATACATTCCATGGACTTCAAAGGAAATGCACAAGTGATCAAGAAACTACTGTAAGAACCTTTTGAAATACTTAAGAGACAAGGAAAGGTACCAAAACACCAGAGGTAGGCTATTTTTATAATTTTTTAAAAGCAAAGGATGTGAACTCTGCAAATCTCAAACTTGCAATGAACCCATTAAAATTAGTAGGCAAATGTTTATGTAACAACTTCAAAATGGGTTCCAATATGGGTTCACTAAAATTAGTATTTTTATTGTTGATTCAATTATTAGGCTGGTAGATAAAGAAAATGTGAACTTTGTCTATCCTGAACTTAAGTACACTTCTGACGAAACCTCTCACGATATTCTTGAGGTCAAAATAGAGAAACGTGCAGGAAATAATACGAGTTAGGTACATTCATAACAGGTTGAACAACCACACCCAAAAAGAGTTGATTAAGGAAAGATGTTAACTTAAAGAGAAGTCTCAAGTCCTATGCCACAGGGCTACTTTAACAGGAATGAAAAAAAAAAAAACATGCAAGGCATATTTATCAAACCTATGGATGACACAAGCTGATAAGGATACCTGATCCTCTGAATGGCTATGTCTGGATTCCACAAATTATCTAACTGAGGAAACATTGAAGGAATTAGAGATGTTTAAATAGAAAAAACAGGAAGATAGATATGAAAGCTCAAGGCTAGACATATGGAAGATGTAGGATCAACAAAGTTCTTGCACGAAAGATCTGGATCTTAATAAAAGAAATAATACTTTACTTCTCTCTGCTACTATCATTCTAGTTCTAACTAATATGATATTTTTACTTAACTATTACTGGTTTCCTCATGTCCACTAGTTTCCCCATTTCTTCTCTTGCAATTTTCTAATCCATGCTCTAAAAAACAAGTTAAAGCATCTTTTATAAATTGTAACCATAGTAGCCTGCTCTATTATTTCAAGGTACAATTATGGTTATATTAAATGTTTACTTTAAATATAACCGATTAGCGTTCTCACTTGCCCTAGAAGTGAAGACTGTACCATCCTTCAAAGAAGAGTAGAAAGTACTGATTATTTTGCTACCTCTAAGGCTACTGGTCTTTCATCACCCATCAGTACTGGTCCAGTACTGGCTCCCTATTCAAGCCACAGTGGTTTACACTTACCATTTTCAACTTCTCTTCCTCAGTGTACAAACTACCCTCAGGACATCTACACTACTTTCCAGCATCAGCCCCAGGAGCACAAAAGCTCTTCTGAGAGTTGGTCCCCAGCCTGGGTTCCATTTTTGTGTCTTCAAGTAAATCCTTCCTCAAGGTATTTTTATTTCAGAAGTCTTATTGCCCTTTCTTGAGACTGGGTTTTCTGGGGGCAGGGCCACATAGCTCCATCCCATCAGAGAGCAGGTATTAGTTCTTTCTCTCCCAGAAGGCCCTGAGCATCTTGTGTAAATTGACCTCCTCCTCCCCAGAAACCAGTTTTACAGAGCAGAACATACCTGCATTCTCTGGAGGCAGCAGTCTTATATTAATGAAGTCAGAAAACTTTCTACTCTAAGACAATGGCTGTGTACTTGTTCTACATTTCCATAACTAAGAAAGTCATTTAAGTAATACTGAAAATGAACCTTTCTAAAATTAAAAATCTCCCCCCCCCCCGCAAAAAAAGCCCATAAATCAAATCCTGCCAAGTCAGCGTTCAAAATCTTTCAGGAGCTGCTCATTTGCATTAGGTTAAAAATACAAACTTCTGTGATCTACAAGAAAGTATAATGTCCTAAGGCTCCCTTCCTACCTCCCCAGCCACCAGTCCCATCCCTCATCTTGCTCAGAAATATGAGGCCTGCTTGTCTTCTTTCACTTCTTTGATGAACAAAAACAACTTTTGCTTACCTTAGGGTTGTTGCATACAATATATACACTAATCTAGCATACTCCACAGCTCTGTGTGTGCATCCTCTTCTTACTGACTCTTCAGCTTAAATATCACCTGTTCTACATATTCAGTGTAAACTAAGGTCCTAATGCTCTTTTTCATTGCCCCGTGTTTCTTATACTTTGCAGCACCTATCATAAATCATTATTATACATTTCTGTGTATGCTTAATTTTTAATGTCTTCTCCCAAATTGGACTATAAGCTCTATAAGGACAGAACAATGTTTTGTTCACTACTATAGGGCAAGTTCAGTGCCTGGCACATAAAACATCAGGAAATATTTCAAAACTGAATAATAACTAGGAGTGCCCGACAACAGAACCACCAATGTTCAAGGCTTAGAAAAAAAAATCTTCAGTGTACATCAAAGGTTTTGCAGAAGGATCTCCTGAATTAGAAAGTAACATCAACTACACAAACTCTAACTTTCTAATTCTGAAACTAATACTTGATAAGATATAGTCTGCTATATGGATTCTAAGAAGAGGAGGTCATTATAATCTGGAAAGTCAGTTCAAGGAGGAATTACCTAAGATAGAAGTGACATAGAACTTAAGAGAAATCTTTCACTTGGAATGGCACAAGACAGAGAATTTCAGAGATGTGAAAGTGAGCAAAGGCAAACATAAAAACAGAAATGAGAATACCCTACGTTAGAAAATCAATCTGACTCGTTGAGAGAGGCATGGAATAACAGGTTAGGCAGAAATGGTAAAGTCAGGTGATAAAGGGTCTGAACTGAGTTCCGTCTCTTGATCAGAAAAGTAAAGAAATTAGGGAGAGTCATCTGTATATGATGAATATGTTAGAAGGAAAAGGAGCCAGAGATAAAGGGCCAGTAAGAGGCTACTAATCCACCATAATAATTATGAAGCTCAAAGTAAAGATGGGGATGATATTCTACATATCAATTACATAAACCAGAGGTCTGCAAAAAGACCACAGTTTCCATAAACTACAGCGGGAGACAGGGATTACCACAGATAGCTGCAGGAGCCCAGGGGGATACTCAGCATTTGCAGAGGCCAGGGTTGGGGGGGGGCTGACTCAAGGGAACTGGAGAAAAGACTATTTCTCAAACCTGTACAGATGCATTTTAATATTTTAGCAACCAGTATAATGTACCTGTGAGTGCTGGGCGAATATTTCAGCCCCAAGTAAAGAAAGCCTAGATGAGACAAGAAACAGTGGGATAAGAGAGTATAGGATCAAACCAAGAGAAATCTTAAAGAAAAAAAAAATAAGAAACTAGAAGACTAAGTATCAGAAACAAAGAACACTAAGTAACCAGTGAGTTCAAGATCTTAAGCCTGAAGAACCCTACAGAGTAGAGGGTTGTATTAATGACAGGGATAAGATTTTGGGAAAAGAATAAAGTCGAGTGAAATGGCATAGAAAAATTCTGAGTTTTTAATCTGTTGAGCTCAAAATGTTATTTATAGTTATTTCTAAACATCCTAAAGGCAACTAGAAACATAAATCTTAAATTCAGAGCTCAACTCAAAGTTGCAGACTTTGAGAAAAACTAAGGAAAAATCAGTATAAATGTGATAACTGCAGATAAGCTCTTTATGTGAACATTATGATGAATGATTGATAGAGATTTGATAATAAAGTATATCAAAACTGACCAAAATATACCATTAAATTAAAAATTAGGAGGTTACATAATATTACAAATTGAACAAATCATTCAATAAACCCAAAATTCATTTAAAATAGTCACTCTTGGGGCACATGGGTGGCTCAGTCAGCTAAGCTTCTGACTCCTGATTTCAGCTCAGGTCATGGTTTCAGAGTCCTGGGATTAAGCCCTGCATCAGGCTCCATGCTCAGCACGGAGTCTACTTGTCCCTCTCCCTCTGCTCCTCCTCCTGCTTGTGCACTCTCTCTCAAATAAATAAATAAATAAAATCTTTAAAATAAAAAATAATAATAATAAAACAGTGACCCTCAGTCCAGAAGACATCCTACAATCATTTGGGTAATTTTTAAAAATATACTGATTGTGGGGGCACCTGGATGGCTCAGTCAGTTAAGTGTCTGACTCTTGGTTTTGGCTCAAGTCATGATCTCACGGTGGGTTGTGAGATCAAGCCCTGCATCAGGCTCCATGCTCAGGGGGGAATCTGCTTCAGATTTTCTTTCCTTCTCCCTGCCCCTCCCCTCTGCCCTCCCTCTCAATTTCTCTTTAAAAAAATAAAAAAATACTGATTGCTATCGACTGAACTGTAACCCTGCAAAATTTGTATTTTGAAGCCCTGACCCACAGTGTAATGGTATTTGGAGATGGGGCCTTTTTGGAAGATCATTAGGTTTAGATGAAGTCATGAGGGTAGGGTCCTCATAATGAGGTTAGTAACCTTTAAAGAAGAGATACAAGAGAGCTTCCCCTTTCCCTCTCTCTCCCAACCCACCTCGTCATCCTCTCTCTGCCTTGTATGAATGCAGTGAGAGGCATGTACAAGCTGGGAAGAGTCCTCACCAGACCCAACCATGCTAACATACTGATACTTGAACAATTAAATGAGAATCACTGAATTAAAAAATATTCTAAAACTGCAAAAATAACTATATCCAAATTAGTCACCTAATGTAACTGAAGTATTCTGATGGGAAGATCTGTGACGTAGGAAAAACGTGTTCCACACATAGTGACCCCTCTATAAATGTTTGTTACATGAACAAAATGTACAAGTGAATGAGAAATGCATGTGTGACTGACTGAATAAAATGATCTTGTAAGAGAGAAGTCAACACAAGCTGAGAAAATAGAAAAATTTAATCTTCACTGAAAAGGTACACAATAATAAAGACTTATCTAGATGATGAAAACAGTTTAAACACTGAAGAGTCAAAAATCTAAAACTATGCATATATTACTTATTTCAATTATACAATGACCCCTTTAATTGTTCAATGGTAAATAATACACATTTCAAAGATCAACTCAAAAATATTTTTATGAAAATTAATACAACTTTGAGATTGCCTTTTTATTTAGTTTTACTTGATTTGTTATGATAGATGTCTATTAATGAAAGGCTAAAGAAAAATTGGACATTTTAATTTATACTAAGTTGTATACCTTGCTATTCCACTAAATCTAAAGAAAAAAAGTTTTTGCATGTATTTCAGCAGAAGCAAAACTCAGGAAAAATTCCTAATTTAGTATTTTTAGCTCATCTAAGGATATTGTTTCCATTTACTAAAAACAGAGTTATAGATATTTAAAATAACATATAAATATTATGAATCAGAGTAAAAGAATTCCATATGCAGTTTCCTTAATACCAGTTGATATTTGTAAGAAACCCATGTCTAGGTTACAATGACTACTTAACATCATGCCTTTGAGAAGATAATGTGGAAAATACGCCCAGAAAAGCTTAAGAGAGGAAAGGAAGAAGATGCTATAGCTGAAATCTCTAAAAACAACACCCCATTCTCTGAGGATAACTTGTTTGATCAAGATAACATCATACTCAAAACCTGATACAAATTGCACAAACTTAATATGAAGCTAAAAGATCGACTCTAAAAATATCTAAGAATATCTAAAAATATCTAAGAATAGCAACTCAAGCCTGGCCCTCAAAATAAAGTTTCTGATAATTATATGTAAAATTTATCTGATTATCAAAGCAACAAGCCTCACTATATAAAATCGGTAAACACAGAGATATATAAACACCCTCAAACCTACCCCGACTTGTAACATTTTAGCATGTCTCCCCCTGTCATATCTTTTCAAGGAGAGCTGAGACTATATGTATATTAATAAACAAATTATAGACATATATAATATATACTATATACTATTTACGCCTCTAAATTGGTATAAGCATTTCCCATTTCATTAAGAAAATCTTCATCAGTGTAATTTTCTAATGTTACATAATATTTCATCTATAGAATAACCTTAATTTACTTAAGAACTGTTTCCAAAAATAATTTCCAATTATGAATCTTAGTGACCATATTTATGCATAAAGTTCTGTCTGTATCTATGACTAGTTTCTTAAGATTAGAGTGTTAAAAGAGGCACTAGCATTAGGAGGTCAAAACCTCGTATGTACATGATAAGGGTCCTAATAAATACTAAAAAATTTCCTTCCAAAATGGGGCACCAATTTATACTTCTATGAGTACTAGGCAAAAACACCAATGTTACTAATAGTGGTATCAATCAAACCAATACAATGTTAGCAATGAAAAATAATCTCAGTAATTTTAATCTTTTTTTAAGATCATGGACGAAACATGTTTCTTGTTATAATGTGCATTTCATGATTGCAAATAGGGATGGACACTTCCTCCTTTTTCTTATTTTTAAAACATTTTAAGATGAGTTTGCTCATCTTAAAGCTGTTTACTCATGAGATAAAAATTTTGAAAAGTGCCAATTAAATATCAGTCACTGAAGGACTAAGCTATTACTGCCTTTATACTTTAAGAAATAATGCACTGAATAGGTAGCAAAATCAAGGTTAATGGTATAATTTATGTAATAACATGGTGTACTGTACTAATTAATACAATTGTGGAATCATTCTAGATGTTCAAGTGAACTACTGTGGTTCTAAAACTATGCAATAATTGGAAATAATCAGACTTATAATCTAAAATGACATAATATTTTAAAACATAATATTTTATTAGTAGATAATCATATCTAAATAATCAGAGTAAAATTCCATCTCCGCTATAATTACCAAATAGATAAAATAAAAATAAAATTCTGCACAGTTAAGTAAATAGTTATACTATATAACCTGTAAAATAAAATGTAATACCAATTCTCTTTCTCTGGGCTTTTTTTTTTTTTAACTATATTTACTTTTGCTGACAATAATTTAAATCCCAAGATTCATTCCTGATTTAGTATTCTTAACTGTCCAGAAACCTCCACATTCTTAGCTTTTATGTCCAGGAGATAAGTTATTTGGATGACTTTTAAAGTCAATCATATCCATGAGATTATATGACTTAATAAAGTATAATAATTTTAATTAAAAAAACTAAGTCCCAATTTCTTCATGGATAGAGGGAAGAGTGATTCCCATATTAGTGGTTATTGTGTTACAGAACCTGGCAACAGCCCGCAGAAGTGTTCAATAAACATTATTCCCTTAGTTTTCACTCCTCCCTCTCCCACCCTTCTATCAGTATATACTTGTTGATAAATCAATTATTTATTTGTAATTAGATGTGCGATAAAATAGGATATAATTACATACTTACAATATCCATCACCAAACATTTTTACACTCTATTAACAGCTGAACACAATCTGCTAAAGTATAGGATAATATGAAAGGACCCTTTTCCAATTCAATATTTAAAAAGAAAAGATACTTTGCAAAAGAATAATTTTTGCAAGGGTGATTAAATTGTTAATATGTATTAATTAACCTCAAAATAACCCAGAAGTTAGGTCAGCTATATCATTCTATACCAATGGTTCTAGACTTTCACTGTGCATCAATTTATTTAGGGAAATTGATGAATCTTTGATGCCTAAGCCCCACCCCTGAAGATTTTGATTAAATTGGTCTGGAATGGTCCAAAGCATCAGTATTTTTTAAACATCCCCAGATTTATTCTAATGTGTAGCCAGAATTGAGAACCCCTGAACTACATATTACTTAAGAGGAAATAAGTTACAGAGGAGTAAAGTGACTGGCAAAAATTTGTAAAGGAAGTCAGTAAAGAAGCTGAGACTAAAATCCAAGTCTCCATTTATAGGAATTATGAGAAAATCTCATTCTACAGTCAAAAGAAGTTTGAGCATCTGATATTATATAACCTGGAAATATTTTAACACATTAATGAGACAGGCACCACACTTAATCTGCATTTAACCTTATGTACAATGTTTATAGTCCACAAAAGGTCACCCTTACTGTTGCCATGAATGGTCTCTTAGTTATGCTACTTTAATTACAGAACTAATATTTCTTTTGCTTTTTACTCTGAAGAATTTTTTTTTAAAAAACACTCAATGTCTAACATAAAGATTAGCGAGTACTTTTTGCTATATAAAGAGAAGTCAGTCTTTCTTTCTAAAGATTTTATTTACTTATTTGAGAGACAGAGAGAGACATAGAAAGCACAGAGAGAGAGGGAGAGGGAGAAGTAGACTCCCTGCTGAGCAGAGAGCCCCATGAAGGGCTTGATCCCAGAACCCTGAGATCATGACCAGAGCCAAAGTCAGGTGCTTAACTGACTGAGCCACCCAGGCCCCCCGAGAAATAGTTCTTTATAACGAATCTATTCTATACAAAAATGAACAGACAGATGAAAAGATGTGATTAGAATCACTGCCTTAGATGATGGGCAAAGAGTCTCCAAAGCAGAGTGCTCTCTTACTCTGTCCTGGTTAAAACCTGTTTGTCTAGGGATTGGCTCAGATGCTCCAGTTCCAGCTTCCCAGCCTTCCAAGGTGCTGACGTGACCACAGTTGTCTCTTTGCTGGAGCAGGACCCAACTAACAAAATCCAACGCATGCAGGCACTTGTTTCTCCATTATCCAGTGCCTTCAAGGGCAGCAGAGAATCAGAAATCAGTCACCTCTTCTAGTCCTGCCCTTCACAGTTTTTATCCTCAATATTTAAACACTGCCCAAAGGCTAAAAGGCAGATGGACATGTCAATGATCAGTGGTAGAATTAACCAAATGGAAGACAAAATATAAATCCAACTAAACATTAACTAGTTAAATAGCAGAATTTTAGAGTAGGAAAGCATCTAGCAAACCAACCGAGTTTACCCATCCACTGATGAAGATCCAAAGGCTTATTTCATTGAGGATCTACATGAGAAAGTTACCCTCTGTCCTTCTCTTCCCACCTGACTCCCTCTCTCCCTTCCTTTCTGTTTTTCATTTGTAAAGATAAGGAGAAAATAGGTTATTGAAGAGGCAGGGAAGGGGAAACTTATCTTAAGTATTATTTTATTTGATGCAAACATGATATACATGCTTCTTAAGAGCTGAGTATCTATGTCCACATGAAGAGTAGGGATGTTATTGAAAAATCACTTCTCGGGGCACCTGGGTGGCTCAGTTGGTTAAGTGTCTGACTCTTGATTTCAGCTCAGGTTCATGATTTTTTGGGGTAGAGTCTGCTTGAGATTCTCTCTCCCTCTCTCCTTTTGCCCCTCCCCCTGCTCTCTCTCTCTAAAATAAATAAATAAAATCTTAAAAAAGAAAAATAACTTTTCATCTCCTTTTTGGTAAGGTTTCCACTTGACAAACAATATCAACTATAACTGGAACGCATTATCCCTAAAACTCTGCATTATCAGTAATTGATAGGTCAAAATTGACATGTGTGATGAAGACTCATCTTAATCTCCTATGCCCATTAACCACTAAAGATCTATAAACACTTGAGCTTTCTTCTTTTACCTCTAACTAGCTCCTCATCTTAGAGCACGATATGCATAAAAATATTAAAATCTACAAAAACATAACATTCTTTTTTCCTTCTATTACTAAAAAAAAAAAGTCCTAAAAACCTGAAATATAAATTAGAAAACACCATCTCCTATCCTAACACACAAAATTTACATGTTTAACAACACCTCCCCCCATTCTAAAGATGAGAATGAGGATAATATGGAACCCACTCCAATGTGCTTTTATAGCCCTGAGAGAAAGCAAACTTGTACCCAGCACATTAGAAGCACTTAATAAATGATACATAGGTATACAAACTGCTATTTCAGATGCAATAAAAAGTTAGCTTTCATTTTTACTTTAGTTTCCTTTAGAAAAATTATATGGTTATTTACACGAGTAGGTTAGTTATATAAGTTGGGTTGGGATATATTTACATTTTAATGTATAGCGTTTAAGGTAATTGATGCTGGGCACATAGATGACTCTCCTCATGTCTTCTAAAGCTGAGCTTGCCAAACAGTCTGTGAAGGACACTTTTGTTTTAATTTCCAATTTGTCTCAAATAAATACCTTCATATAATGCAAAGAAGTGAAATTTGAAAAATACAAAATACAAACTTGCAATTTTTATTACTGTGTCAAATTTTTACAAAAGTTTTAAACACCACTTACTTAATCCCTATATTTATTTCCAGACAGATGGGTAACAAACATTTCCCAGTCCACAGACCACATATCAAGTGGGCTGCATATCTTTGTGACAGAGAATACACTCTTGATTTTAGAAATGATGGACAGTGACTGCTTTGTAATAAATTAAAATTAGAAATTAAAAATCCTTCTCATTAATGATGTTTCACCTACATGGATCTCAATTCAAATTAGGTACCAATTTTAAAAAGCAAAATAGCCAGTATACTTTATTCACCCCTTAATAAAAACCACGTATTTAATTTATGATCTTAAAATGTCGCTGAATGAAGAAACTGGATCTTAAGTGAATACCGATTTAGAATAGAGCAGTATAATACAGAATAACTTCTATACCATAGAATAGTCACTAAATAAACTATGAAAAACAAACAATAAAAGTAACCTGAAAGATTTACACTTAAATAATAAAAAAAGAAGTTCCTCACACTAATCTAATTACAACATATTTTCGACATTTGGCAACTTTAGCAGGATCTGTTGCTACTTCAGGTAGTTTAAATTTAAAAAAAAGAAGTGTTATGTACCAGTTAAAGGGAAGTCCCAATAACATAAAGCCAACGAAGTCAATAATATAGTAAAACGTTTAGTTTTTCCTACTGAACATATAATACTTATTATGTATTTTATCTTCTTTTATGGTTTCAACACAACCTCTTATCAGTTTTGGCATTAATGCAAATAACAATACAGACCCTACCAACACGGTTGAACTTTACTAGGGCTGACCTTTTATATACTTCTATCCCTTTATTGATGAAAGAAAATCTGTATTCTTATCCCTAACAAGTTAATAATACAATAAAACAAAGTGAGACGGAAGAAAACATTCTTGTGTCTATAATGACAAGGTTTGGTTCATCAGCAATATCACTTCATACTTTTAAGCCTGTCTTCAAAAAGAAATCTCAGAAACAATGAAATGTTTTCACTGGTTATTTAAAAGACTATTATACAATAATTAGGATTAGAGATGAAAGTGAGAGGCAGTCTCTCAACCAACATTACAAGTGATTTCTCCAATCTGAAAGACTTTTTCTTCTTTCATATGTCCAACGAAAACTTCCTTACATAAGGAAGTCCAGCAGAGGAATCAGAGATGGAACGGAATAGACAGCCTAACTCCAGTCTGCTTTAAGAAAGCGCTAGGAAAAGGACTGGTGATCTACAACCTCTCTCCACACGAAGGTCTTCTGGTGACTGACACGACCCACTGTGAAGATGATTCTGAGGTTATAAAAGCAAATTAGTTCCAGAAAGAGAAGAGCATTTCCTAGGCCCAAATTAAATTCATATTTCATTTCAAAAAGCAATGTTTAAAAAATGTTTAACATCCAAAAATGAAAATAAGTTTAAGACCCAAACGTATAAGGCCACAGTCAGCTATCAAATGAATACTCCAGTGCCTTTCTGAGTACTTTTAATCAGTGTCTGTATTCCATCACACATGAAACACGGTACAGCTTGTTCCACGTTTGATCCAAGATGCTAATGATAGTAGCTGTGGCAATCCAATCAGCAGCACAAATGATAGCACATTCACACCTAAAGTGCAAAGGAACATTCTTACCACTTTATTCTCACTTTAGCTCAGTCTAAAGGACAGGAAATAATGTCATTCCTCCCTTAACAAATAAACCTGCCATTTCAGATAACTGATCCATGACGGGTTACTAGTATTCAAAACCGACACTTAGAGAACAGTGTCACCACGCAAGCCAATAGGAAGTGATTTCCAGGCTGTAGACTTGAATCTGCTCTACAGATTTTTCACTCTGTGGGTAAAACCAGGAAAGAAGCACATTTGATACCTAATTTTAAAGTTATAGCGATTTTCATTTTTTCAATTATAATCTATTTTAACTGGAATTTGTGACTGGCATCTTTCAGATGGGACAGATGTATACTCCCAGAAATAATTGACTACTTTCTGTACCCAGGAAAGCCAAGGTGTGGTACTGTGAGTAGTTGCCAAGATATTTGTTTGCCCAACTTTTATGCTGGAGCAAAGGTAGTAAGTAAGCTCTTGAAGCATAAAGTGAAAGTGGAAAAAGAAAATTTGCAGACTGAATTTCCAATACTGAATTAAAATCCACAATGCTGTACCTGACCATTAAGTGCAGTCCACACAAAAACACCACAGCAGTTCATAATTCACCAACGCAAGTTTGGAGGTTGTTTCTGCACCTCTCCTTTGTTTCTGACATAGAAGCAATATGAAATTTTAAGGAGAAGAGGTCAGTCTCTTAAGATTTCAATAACTCATTACCAGTAATAACAAAAAGAACACATAAAAACCCACAGCACACAGGAAAATGGGTTTCAATAAGGCTATATACACTATTTAAGGGGAAAGGTCTCAGTTATTTCAAATCTACAGAAAAATATACTCTTTATTTAACTAATAATGTAATATTTTACTCTTTCTGCCATACTTCCGCTATAGCAGAGGAGGGGGCAGCAGAGAGGACAGCAGGGCTTCCTCAGCATATCCCTGCTGACGTACAACAGCGTGTATAAAGGTATCAAAAGGGCAGCCAGTGTGACAAGTGAGGTTGATGAAGAGCTCTTTTTTTACTCTAGAATACTGTGGGGTAGGCAGTCATGGAAAAATTAGAGAGAAGACATGGCATGGAGGTAAGGAAATTATCTGAGGCTCAAATCCATAAAGTGGCCACAGTAATGGTAATAAAAACAGTAACAATGAAAAATTACTAAGCACCTATCATGTTCTAAATACTACATAGGAGGTTTAAATATACATTTAATCTAATTCTAATCGTCTTAAGTGTTATCACTTCTCTTTATATAGGCAAGTCAAGTGAGGCTCAGAGATAATTAATTTATTCATACAAGGTCACTCAGTCAGAAGCTAATTATTCTTTTGGGTAAATAATGATAGATTGTGATAACTAATGACAGACATGTATATATGTTTATCACAGCTAATAGAAACTCTTGGATTTTAATCTGTGACTGACTGTCTCCAAAGCCTGGACTGACAACTTAATTAAAAAAATCATAAAAGCCTAATCAAAAAATATTTTATTAATGCTTACAGAAGATAATCCTCTGATTTGTCAAATCAACAACTAAAAAGGAAAGGCTTAATATAAGCTTAGTGGACACTTAATAAATGTACACTGAATGAAAAAAATGAATGAATAAACATAAGACAACACAGGATAGGCGGTTTTTTTGTTTTGTTTTGTTTTTTAAGTAAAGAATAGGAAATCTCTTTAACCTTTCTTATTGCTACTTCCATTCCCTGAAAGGAAGTGTCTTCTTAAAATAAAATTACATCTTAATCTTCAATAAGTGTTCGTTTTGTAAACTTTGGATAATTAGGGAAAATAAGAGCATAATACATACTTGAAGGGAGCTTAAGAATGAGCAATTTTAAAGTATATGTAGATTTGCTAAAGATGCGAATTGTTTGCTAATTGTTATACCTTAGAACAACTATAACAGAAATACACATTGTAAAATCATTAATCACAAACACAGTGATCAGATTTATAAGGAAAAAGTTAAAACTACTTTGAATTTTCTTAAAAAAAGAATATATTTTGAAATGTACTGAATAAAAGGAATGTTATATCACATATAAATGATGTATATTATTTTCTGCATTAAAAATTTGTTTCCTTTATTTTAATGCTCACACACTTCAGATTCTATTTGTAATGGAGATAAAATAGAAGAAGACAAAAAGAGTTAACCATTCCATACCCAGAGGTACTGCAAACTTTCAGAAAGCATTACTAGTAACAGTTAAAATAAAACCTGTTAGTCTCTGAAGCTAACTCACAACTGTTTTAAAAGCTTTGTTTTACTCTGGTTTTAAAGCTTAGTGTAATCTGTCTACCACTGCTTCCAACAGCAAAAAACAAAGAATGAAAACTCAAATACAACAGTAAACCACAGGACAGAGACAAGGCTCTCTCAGCTCATTCCTTAACAAACTTGTTGATGGTCCTGTCTGCACCATCCTAACGCCTATGTTTCTCTGGCCTTGAGCCAAGAGTATCATTTTACTCTGAGTGAAGAGAAAGAGTTTCATTCTTCCAATCTTGTACTACTTTCACCTCGACCTTGTAATCTTGTTTTTCCACATTTTCTAACTACTCACACAAAAGACTTACCCCTAAAATATTCATACAGGATAGGAAAAGAAAAGAATGGGAAGGAGGCGTTCTCTTTATAGATAGTACTCATAGTACTGGGCACTATTTTAAACACTGATAAGGGCAAGCATGGAAGCAGGGACTCTGCTTGCACCCAGTGAATTCAGGTAATGTATCCATTGTTCCACATTGCTATGGTCTGGTGACAGGAACCCCAACTAGAACAAGCTTGCCCTGCATTTTCCTTTGCATTTAGATGCCAACTTTGATAAGGTCACACCTTAAAAGATCCACATAGCATGCAACACACAGATAGCAATAAAGCCTTCAGCCATTCCCATACTCAGATAAGACAGTAAAAAGAGGAAATCAGAACAACATTCACATACACAAATAGATTTACACAGCCAACCCATTTGTAACTACAGCTATCTAGATCCGTCCTCACACCAGGGACTAAGTGGGGCCAACAAGAGTAGTGGAGAGATTCCACCCCTCCTCCCAGCCCTGCTTCTAATTCCAGAACTTTCTCAGAGGAACTCATTGCTTTTCCTCACTAGGTTCCTTTGAGGAGTATCCAAAAAAATTCCCTCACTGCTGTTTCTTTCAATTCCAATGACTCCCTAAAATGTCCAATTCCTGACCCTTAATTCCCCCAAACCTCCCAAAAGATTTGACTCTTCTCATACTGCGGAGCTCTCTCCCATGAGCTACCCATAGAAACCAATTCCCCTGACTGCCTTCCCTCCCAATCATTCCCCAAAGATCCAATCCACTTCTCCCCTACTGTTTTCCTTTCCAACTGCTCCCAAAAGAACCTGACATCACTATTAGTTAAAATACACAAGAGGTTTGGGAAGGAGGAGAAAGAATACCACTGTAGCAAAGAAACACACACACACACAATGAAGAAATGGCATTCTAATTCCTGAACTGGTTTTTCTCTTATCTGAAAGTTTTATTTATATACAATACATCATACAATCTCTGATATAAACTTTTCCAAATCGCTTGATGAAGTGATTTTATCTAAAACATTTAAAGAAGTGTAATATATGTATGTTGAGTGTGTATATATATATTTTTCCTAATAAAAACAACACAACTTACAGAAAGCTTACTAACTTATAAAATTGTGACAAAAATCAAAACTGGAGTGCAAAGACTCAAGTGGAAAAGACTCAGGTTATGGAAATCAGAATTTTGAAAACAAAAGTTCTTCAGCCAAAACTACTGATAGATTGGCATCATGCTCAAAACTCCTGTTGGAAAATGCTATGCTCTAGCTCACAGTTTAATCGAACTGTCAGAAATTCTTTATTTCATTATAATGTTTGCACTAAGATTTAAGAGTTTTGAAACAACTTCACTTACAGTATTTAATTTTTGCCTACTTCAGATACTAAAACACCTCTGGACAAAGAATAAGTGTATAATTTGTTTGAAAACTCGTTTTTTCAGCCAGAAACACAGTGATAAGAATTAAATGATTCCATTTTGCCTTTTAAGATATAAATTTACTTAAACATTCTTTATTTAAATCGTTAAAACTCCAAAATTGGCTATTTTAAAAACAAAACACAAAAAGCATTACAATAATGACTGAAAAATAATGAATCAAATAATTAGTATTCAAATATTTTAACACGGATCCTATAATTTTTTTCCTGTGGTTTCTAAAAAGATAATTTATGGACAAAGGAGATCAAACGCTTCCTTTTCAATTTAGGACATCCTTGCTTTTTCTAAATGAAAAGATGGTCTAACTACTTTTAAGAAAAAAATACTTGTTTTTAGGTTTTCCATTCTAATACCAAATTTCTAAAAGCCCTTTGCTACATGGAAAATATAAGAGTAAAGGGTCCCCAAATCTCACTCTCTTATATCTAGTTCATAGTACTATGATGAAGACGCTAAATGATGCATATGTTTAAGATATAGTGAATATGTAATACTTGGACAAATATACTAAAAAGTATCTAATTTTTAGATACTTTAGCACTGAAAGATTTTTAAAAATTTCTTGTAATTTTCATTCAAAATGTCTCCATCATTTCAGCGATCAAGTCATCATATGGTAAAGAACAGATATATCATGCTATTAATGGGAAACAAACATAATTATGTCACATGGAGGGGGAGCAAATTAGCCTGCCCAGATTCAGAAACAACACTTAAGGTTCCCTCAGATACATAATAAAAGAGGACCATCCCAAAGCACTTGAACTGTTCATAAAGGACAATCAACACAATGGTCCTCTGAAGACTGTAATCCCTTGCCCTTGAGAACTTTAAAGCTTAACAAGGCAGAAAAACAAAACAAAACATAAATTTCTTATTTGAATGAGATTTATTACATTTATTTCAAAAAAGTGATGATAATTATAAGGTCTCATGGTTTCAAATTTGTAGCTTTTGAAGGAGGGGAATATGAACTCCAGGCAAACTGTATGCCTCATTTTAAGCGTAGGTGCAGACATTAATTTTTCCAGTTTCCATTAAAATTTCAAATTCTAGAACGGTAGAACTGTCTCTGAATGTTTCTTTCCCTACATAAAGAAAAGATTGGTCATCTGTAGTGAAAATCTGAACTTAATAGGTAAGGTAAGTGAATTGTAGTTCAAGTTTAGTTATTGCCAGAGCTTTCCTGCACCAGAGTTTTCTGTGATAATTTGCCCTGATATAAATACATGTATCTTTCTTATGAATACTCAGTGAAGGAAAAAAAAGAATTAAACATACATTACACGCATATATTTCTATACTCCTTGGAGAGATATCACAAAAATCCTAGACCTTTCTTGACAGTATTTTAGAGAATTTTCAAGAATAACTGGAACATGGGATAATACATGCTGAATTGAGAGTTAAAAGACAAAGTCTCTCTATTTACTAACTGTATAGCCTTGAACAGCTCCCTAACTTTTCTGTGTCTCAGTTCTCACACCTCTAAAATGAAGGGTATTGAAATATCTCTGAAAAGCTATGATTAAATGAAATGAAAAGAATCAGGGACAGGATCCTAAATTAGACAAGAGGTAACATAAAGGGAACAGGGACACCAAATTGAATTGCTAAGAGGATGAAGTGAGTATAAATTGAGGAAAGATGACTGAAATGACTCAACAGAAACCCACAAGATATCCTTTTCAGTATTTAGCTCCCTAAATATTCTCCAAAGTATTCACAGTGAGTGTTAATGTATGATGTCACTGGATTAACAACAGCTGCTGAAAAAATGAAATAATGAAGACTATATAAAATACAGATTTCACTGGAAAGTAAGGGTTTTTTTTTTTCAAATTAAGCAGAAGTATGACAGAACTTTATGCAATTCTTTTCAATTTCTCCTACATTTAAATAGCACAAAATAACCTTGCTTACATTAGCTTAATATGCTACTTTTACTCTCCCCAATGTCCTATGATCTCTAGTTGGTCTCCATAAGCAGATTTGCTTGTGTGAAAAGACACAACGATCACCCTCTAAACAACACTGAGTTGTGGCCCACAATTTCAGAGAGCTGAGCTACTGAACTGATATGACCTGAGATCTGATCCCACTGCAATAGCCACCAGGCTATAGTGTTACTTTACCAAAATAAACCCCTCCCCAATACGAAAAAGTGCCAAGAGTCCTTCCAGGTGCCAACTACTACTATTCTTCTGGAAAGAAGATTCCACTAACAAAGTTAGTATAGTCTGAACTAGTTTTTTTTTTTGAAGGAGGTACATATATTTAGATTCTACACATCCTTAATCTATTCTTAAGGTATCAGTAAAAACACATACATAAACATATAAAAGCAATATATACTCATTGTAGAAAATTTGCAAATCTAGAAAATACAGAATGAACAAATATCCCAATTCCAACGCTCAAAGATGACCACTATTAGCATTTGATATATATTCTTCGCATCTTCTCTCTTTATGACATAGATACACACACACACACATTTACATATAGTGGGCTTTTGTTTACAAATTTGAGGTCCCAATATAAACTTGGGTAGCCTTTTTTCCGTATTTTGCAAAATTTCTATGCCATAATTACCTTTATACCACATGATTTTTGATAGCTGCATCTTATTCTATCCAGTGAAAATGCCATTTTAAAACAATCTTCCATTATTTAAAATGTTTCAAAGAATTTAAATCTAATAGTTAATTCTCCATATTAAATATTCAACTTGAGATTATTTTAAAAGTGATTTTAACAATTGATCCTATCAAAGTCTGAGTAAAGGAAAAATGCAAGTAGACACAAACTTACAGCAGTGAAAATACTGTCATCAACCCTTCCATTTTATTCAAATAAATCAAATATTATAGGTAGTGGCCACTGTGCATATTGTCTTATTAACATTCACCTTGAAACTCTAGGTCTGCATATCATGACTAATATAACCACAGGAATAACAAATGCTTGTATCCAGTATCTATTATGCTAAGTGTTTCTTAAAGACATTCACTCTGATCCTGACCACAACCTTCTGAGGTAAGTACTAGTATCCTTTTTTACAAACTGAGAAACCAGCTTTCTGAAAGGTTAAATAATTCATACAGCTGATCCTACCAAAAATTAAGATATAACGTTTGAATCCCATATCGAACACATGTTCAAAGTTCTCATTTATATTTATGGCCTGTATATTTATATTTGTTAACGGTATTTTAATGCTAATGAAAATAAGTCCTAAGACTACCACTATTACTATGCTGTTATAGCATGGCAATCTGACAATGTTACACTTCAGAGAGATAAGCACATAAGCAAGGTAAAATACATACAAGGATTTTTAGTAATATTATAATTTTCAGAGTTGCATGTTAGACATAACAATGTCTGGTAACTTTTAAGGTAAATTCTAGTCCTGATTTTTGTTCAATCTTATTTTTTTCATTGCCACTCACACACGTTTTTGGGTAATAATTGCTTGATGGTATTAAAGTGTTAAGAAACCAAGACATAAAATGCAATTAAAATTATTAAATGTCTACAAGAAATAAAACTATCAACAAATGATACAAGTGTGAGGGATTTGCATCGAAATTGTATGTGGGGAAAGCAAATCGATGGATTATGCTAGTCTTTTACAGTTCCACTTGCAAGGAACTGTGGGGTTGATATTTTTAGTCCCATCCCATACGAAAATTATGTTCTCCATGAACTCATATAAAGTGGTATGGTTGGTTTTTTTGTGTTTATCTTTTCTTTCTTTCTTTCTTTTTTTTTTTTTTGGTTGAATAGATCTGTATTTTCATGGTTCAAAATTTGAAAACATGTAAATAGAGAAATGTCTTGGTTTAAAAAAAAGTATATAGTGAAGAATCTTGCTCCCATCCCAGTTCCCTACCTACTCAGTTCCCATTGCTCTACCAACATACCCCCCACAAACAATTAACTGGCTTATTGCTATCTTGTATATATTTTCAGATCTTAGCAATACATTTTGGAAATCTTTCAACAGTCATAAGATTCCTCATTTTTTGTACACCTGCATAATATTCCACTATGGATATACCTATTTAACCATTCCTCTACTGATAGACGGTATCTGCAAAGTAATTCCCATCTTTTGCTATTAAAGACAAAGCTGCAATGAATCAATTTGTACATTTAATGTTTTATAAATATAAGATAAATTTATAGAAATCAGAATATTAAATCAAAGCATATATACATTTGCTCCATTTTATATCTGTAACAACTTATATTCCCATTAACAGTGGAAAGCCCTATTCCCGTGGAGCCTTGCCAACAGAGCAAGCTATTACACGTTTGGATTCTTGCTAATGTACTAGATTAAAAATGTTGTCAGTGTAGTTTAAGATTTCTCCTATTTTGAATCAAGTAGAAAAAATCTTTACACGTGTAAAAGCCAATGGTATTTTTCTGTGAACTATAGGTAAGGATACTTTCACCAGATTTCCTTTAGGACGCCTTTGTCAATTATTATGAGCTGTTGCTATCAGGGAGATTAGATCTTTATTCATAATGAGTTGTAATTTCTACCTTCAATTTGTCATTTATCTTTTGGTTTTGCTTATGATATTTTGTTGCTGTAAAGAAGTTTTAAATTTGTATAATTTCAAATGTATTCATCTTTAAACTGACTTTTGGATTTGAATTGTATTATTTTATTAAAAAGGCTTTTCTTATACTAAGACCACAAGAAATCTATATTTTCTTCTACTACTTTTATGTTTTCATCTTTCACTTTTAAATATTTGTTCTAATTCAGTGCATACCCTGATATTCAGCATAAGATAGGAAAGGTGTCGAGTATACTTGCCAAAGAAAATAGTATTTCCTCCCATTTTAAAATACTCTTTTGCATATTATTTAATATAAATAATTTTCAATTCAATGAAATTGGCATATTAATTTTGAATTTCCCTATCACTCCATTATTTTGTTGTCATTTTTCAATTGATTCTCTGAAATTTATGGGTATAAAATCTTTTCATAGATAAATAGCAATTATTTTTTATGTCTTTCTAATTTTTATACTCTATTTTCTTTTATCTAACTGTACTGGCAATTTCCTTCAGCACAATATTGAATAATAGAGAATAAATTGAACCAAATTTGTTCTTGTTTTTCTGATGCTAGTAATATGCCGCACGTGTTTTCTCACCAATCGTATTAGCTTTCGAGATAAAATGAGTCGATTTTATCACATTGAAGATGTCTCCTTTGAATTCTATTGTATTGAGTGTAGACAAAGGTTGTTAACTCTTTATCATATGTCTTTTCAGTGTCTATAAAGATAATATGATTTTTCTCCTAATATGATAAATTCTAGCAACTTTCCTACTACTGAACCATCCTTAGATTGCTGAGATAAACCTCACTTGTTGGTAATGTATTTTTACTTTAATGGAATCTAGACTGTTAAATAATTTTTAGGAATTGCCACTTATTTGGGACTATGATTATAATTTGACCACATTAAACTACAAAAGGCCAAATCTTAAAGCAATAAAAAATAACCAACCAAAAAGATTTGGGGAGGAGAACTTGAGTTTAGGTTGTAGACTGGATATAAATTAATTGATTATATTGGGCTGTTACAATTCCATTGGTTAGAAACTGTGGGACTAACATTTTCAGTCCTATTCCACAGGAAATTATATGTTCAGCAAAGAAGGCTTTTATTCCAACACTATGTGGGGTTTTTTAAATTTAATAATACATTAATTCGACCTAATAAAGAATTACTGAATACTTATTATTTTTCTAAGCGTTGAGTGGCCCTATAGTAATTCAGTGACTTGCAAATGTTTTTTGACCTAGATACACAATAAGAAATACATTTTTTATTACAATTCAATATACATGTATATCTATGTGTGTCTAAATATATACTCACATGTTTATGAAAAATGGTTTCATAAAACAATATTTACACTTATTACACATAGGGTACAATTAATACACACAATGTTACCTTCTATTCTATCCTTTTTTAATTCCCCATATCCTTTTTATTAGAGTACTAGTTGCAACACACTATATTGATTTTCTAACCCATAATAAATTGCAATCTGAGTTTGGGGAAAAGTGTCATACTAGCTACTAGAACTAGCTACTGGCCACCAGAACGAGGATTCTAGAGTCAGACCACTTAAGCCTGAATCACAGTTTTACCTCTTAATGACTTTTAATTGTACTTCTATGCCTCACCTACAAGACAAGGGCAACAGTGCATACCTCACAGAGGTCATATTAAATTAGTTAATACTTGTAAATGCATATTTCGATAATAAAATTGAATGGTTGGATAAAATATTTCCTTGAGCTTACCCACTAAAAGAAAAACAGCATCTGAGGAATATACATTCCTAAAATATAGAAACTGAGGAAAAATCAGTAAAAACACGGACTTCCTATCATCTACTACACATAATTATGAGCATTCCAATAAGTTCTCAAAGTTTGATCTGGACCATGTCTTCTCTTCCAAGGCCTTGGAAATAATTAACGAATATTTGCTGAATTAAATAAGCATTATGGTCTCCATTTGATTCTCTCTTTACATACAGACGCACTTAAGTCCTTTTAGGGGCTATATGAAACCAATATGCATACTAAAAAAACTATAATTTAACCAGGACATTATAAAGAAGTCACCAGAAATTACGGCTCTTAATTACATACTTTTTAACTAATCCACAGAAGCATACAAATATCTCTGACAATTACAGTCTTAAGCTCTGAATTTTCAAATTTGTAAACTAAAGAAACACATTCAAGCTATTTTTCTTAAGATACCTATGAAAGCCTTCTGGCTTATTGCCTATCCCCTACTCTTTACCACTTCTGATTGAGTAGTGAAAGAGGTAATGGTACCTTGAACATAACTACAAGTATGTCAAAAGGAACTCAGGAACTAAGTTCCTGGAATACATGAGTTCAATGTCTCTTACCCATTACTCCTACAGAAGTTGGTACCACTAAGGAGGTGGTGTGAACAAATATTCTCCTGGGGCGTAAAGGGAGCTTGCCCTCCCCAGATTTATATGCTAATTCTTAGGGGATTCAAAATTAAATGGGCATAGGCATGTGGCAAACTCTATAAAAAAGGGCACAGGTATCCTATGATCATTCTCACAATAACAAAAATGAGCCTATTTTATCCACCAAGACTAATGCACACCCATGCTGGCTCTTGCCACAGCTGTAGCAAGGGATAATCCAGGTGACTGATATATCATGGTACAACTCTAAGTTTGAAACGGTAGACAGAGAGTACCCTAATCTTTACAGTACTTAGGTATAGAAACATCTTAAATCCAGCTTGCAGGAAAGAATCCCTTTACTCCCTCCTTAACTCTCAGTATTCCAGGGCCTCTCCAAAATGAACTTTAGAACCAATGGAGAATAGATATTTATCATCAATAATTTCACTGTTCTGTCAGCTTGCTAGAATCTAACCTGTATACATATCAAATATTAATATTTAGGCTACCTCTGGTAAATATGCTACATGAAGTTCAATCTCAAGAAATCCCCTAATTATGCAAGTGTCTGTTTCTCCAAAAACCAAAGAGAGTCATGTTTGAAAGTTCATTTACTTTTTTTTTTTAAGATTTTATTTTTAAGTACCCTCTATACCCAATGTGGGGATCGAACTCACAACCTCGAGATCAAGAGTTGCATGCTCTACTGACTGAGACAGCCAGGCACTCGAAAGTCAATTTACTTTTGAAGTAAGAAATTTTATTTTCTCTATTCCCTCCTTCCTTCCCTTTCCTTCTCCCCCTCCTTCGTGCTCTTTTTTTCTAATTGTACCTATTGACATTTGGCACATTTTTTTTTCTAATTGTGGTAGAGGGATAAAGAGAGGTATTTGTTTAGTTTTAACATGTTCTTAAATCTGACTAGGATTATATTCTTACATTTGGCATCTATTCATCAAGGAGGGGCAAGGTACATGAGTTTGACAGAAATAAAGGTAAATGAGTATTTTTATACTTATCACAGGGACGGCAAGTGCTAGCAGGCTGGCAGGACACCCATCTCCCACTGAAACTGTGACACCACCCTCCTCCTGAGATACCTATAGCAGTCTGTCCTGCCTAATACATCTGCTTGAGCCTTGTTCACTGCCCTTAAATGACTTCCTGAATTCCTTCAATATTGCTACCCACTCCAAAGTTTAAGTTCAAGTAATAGCTGGCTGAAATTTTCCAATATATTTTCAGTGTTCACATTTGTGAACTTGTGTGTATTGTAAAGACAAAGGTGGGTTTTTTTTTTTTTTACTCTGACAAGTACTCTGATAGTTTTATTTTGATAGATCCTAAATGTAAATCATTACAGAAAAATCTAAGAGTATTTTGGTTCAATATATTAATTATTAAGTAAGAAAGACTAGTGTTTGTTGTTTTTCGTTTGTTACTATTTTTTTGCCTTTCATGTTTCACCCACTGATTTACTATTGGATGGACTTGAGAAACATAATTGTTATCATAGTAATTCAATGTGTGATGTACAACACTGTATGAACTAAACACATTCACAAAATAAAGTTTATGAAAAAGAATGTGAAAATCAGGGAAAAGGTCCCTCAAAAACAGACAACCTCCCCAAATGCATGAAGATTTGATTCTCTGCAGTATCTAATCTAATATGACCTTGTTTAAAGCATAAACCTCTTAAGAAACAAAAGCATAAACCTACACAGGGAAAAACTTGTGGAATCAAAGCAAATGCACATTAACTCTTAAAAGCTGCAAAAGAGGAATTTCAACCAGGTTCTAAGAAGACAAAATCACAGCTAAATTAGGTAATGTTGGGGCAAAGTAGCTGTGGAAAAGCTGGGTAATAACGTGTATAATCTCATACATTATATCATATTTCATGTTGCTATGTAGGTCTTAATCTAATTTCACTCACTCGATATTCAATAAATGTACTGAACTTTTAGTTTATGCAAAGCACAGGCCTACAAAAATAAAATTATACATTTTTATGCCTTAGATATGAACAGGACCTGATATAAGGGAGGAGGGGCAGGAGATACTGACTGGAGAGAAAATAAGATATCTAGTCCCCTCCTGAATAAACGTGCTATCCTATTAGTTAGATGAAACTCTATAGGCTTGAAACAATGGAAGAATTAAATCTCAAATGGAATATTTCCTTTTATTTCTCTTCCACCCTGGGAAAGCGTCTGTTTTCATAGTGAGGTCTCTCAATATGATAGCAGACTAATCGGTACAGGTTCTTGAGATAATGGAAGCTCACCTGGCTAAGCAGGCAGCCTGCCCATCAACTTCAGATCCACATATCTCCCAAACTACAATCAGAGACTGGTGTTCACACCCTGAAACCAATCCATCACTTTCATCTCCTGCCTTAAAAATACATTAAAGGGATAGGTGAAGGCACTGCATGACTCAAACCATGTGGATCTCAACAAATATGTCCCATTAACTCTCATGGAATAGTCATAATTGGCATTAGACCAAGTTTTTCCCACCAAAACCAAAGGATAATAGAAATGCTACATGCTAAAGGTCAGTAAACCAAGAAAATCTAATTACTTACACAGAAAACTTAATACTTAGATCTTATTTTACTTTAAGGCATTTTAGAAAAGAAATAGCTATCTCAGAACCATCATTTGAGTGTACGATGGAAAAAAAGTAGCTGTGTAACATCAATATTTTGTAGGGCAGATACACAAAAACAGGGTAAAATTCTTACACATACCAAAGCACTGCTTGAGTCTCCTTTAATATGAAAGAATAATAGATGATACTTTATTGACTTTCTGGTTAATAACACTATTTGTAGGAAAAACAAAGTCATTTATTAACATCTTAAGTGGTAAACTCTCCCTCAGTTACAGGAACACAAAGAGATGTACCGGTAGGTTATTACCACAGAATAAAATATTCTGTGGCTGTTAAAAATCATAATGAATATATGTGCTCAGTGACATGAGAAAGTGTTCAGAATGTACACTGTTAAGGGAAAAATAATCATATCATAAAGTATTTTTATTATATGATCCCAGCCATTCCTAGGTTTATAGGAGCGTAGAAACTTACATGGATAGACTTTGAGTTGTTAAATAAATTAGATGCAAGGCACTTAGAACAATGCCTGATATAGAGTAAATGCTATATTAGCATTTCTGCTATTATTATTTTGCATAGTAATTGGTTCTGATTGTGAGATTGAGTGCTTTTCCCCTGTTTTTACTATGCATATTTTCCTTTTCCCCTTAATTAACCTGCATTCATTCTATTTAAAAAATTTACAGTGAAGGATATGTATCATTAAAATATACTTTATTAAAATCATCATTTTTACATCCAATAATCACAATGCAGGAAAATTAACCCATATTACAAATCCTTCACATAACTGGAGTATCCAATAATTTTTACTCAATGGCATTGAAGGTAAAATTCAGTAGGAACTAACCTCAGAAATAGAGGTATCTAGAAAGGGAATGAAACAAACATAGAAGTCTAGTGTTCTATGCTGTGCTATGAAAGAAATTAATTTCACAAAAGCTCCTGACCCCAATAAACAAACCAACATTCAATGAGTCATCATTATTCAACAGTCTCCATAACACAGGAAGTGAAAGGAGCTATTGCCATTCATCCCACAGTTCTTTAATAGCATTCCACATTTACGGGATCACTTACTAGGGGCGCTAAACTCTGCTACAGCTTCATGCTTCATCTCATTTAATCTTCCCAATAGCCCTATGAGAGAGGTGTGCTTCACAACCTTTAGAGCCGAGGGAGATGAACCACATAGGTTAAGTAACTTATCCAAAGTCACATAGCCGACAAGTGGAGCCAGGATTTGAACCAAGGCAGAACCTAGGCCCCAGATTCTAGTCAGCAGTTATTAAGCAACTACTATGTGCAAAATGTTAGGTACATCAAGTAACTGATCACTGCCCAGTTGCCAGGTTGCCAGGGTCTCTAATGATTATTCTCAGCCAGTCCTCTTCCAACTCTCAATCTGAGCCTCTGCCTTTAGCACCACACCCACTGTAACTGTATTTATCACCACTACACCAGAACTGGGACTGCCATAACTCTGTTGCTCATTCCTGACTACATAGGGAAAAATGCATTCCTTAAGTTCTGATTTGTGATTTGAAATGTATTTCCTCATAAATGATTAGTTTCCATGATACTATTAAAACTACCAATCAGATAAATGTCACGTTAACAATAATTATTCTGGAAATTTGACCATGATTTTACTATGAAAAATAATGCATTCTTTTATTCCATAATTTTATTTTTTAAATTATCTTACTAAAATATTGAGCTTTTTTCCCTTTTAGCATCCAGGTCTACAACATGCAGAGATTCATGTAACCACCACCATAATCAGGATACAGAACAAAACTACATTCTTAATAAAAAAAGAAAAGTGGCTTATAAATGGATTTAAAGGCAATCCCTGTTATATTAAAGATTCCTTGCTCTGTGTCTTCCAACTGATCAGGTATTCCCTCCTTCCTGGGACAAATGCATTGGATATCAAAATAGAAAGGCTTGGTATAGTTTTGCAAAATATATTTTTATACCTGTGCATTTTCATCTTTACAGATATTTAAAGCTGTGGTTTAATGGGAGCTTTTATCAAAACAGCTGCAATGCTTTTCCATGGCAGAGTTTGGACAACTGAGGAAAGTTATTATATGAGCACAACTTTTCCACACTATACATGACTGAGCACTACTTATCCACAGACAAGGGCTGTATGGAGGTCTCTGATCTGAGATTATTAAGTGCACATTTATGCCGTATTCAAAGACATTTGTAAATGTGTTCTGTATTAATGAAACTATTAGCCAGAAGTTTCTTATATTAAAACAAAACAAAAGTAAACATCAACTCCAACAAACTAAAAAAAAAAAAAAAAAAAAAAAAAAAAACCAGTAGTTTTAAATCTTATTATTAGCTCAAGCTAGTATGGCTTTACAGATATATTCACCTGAGACTTTCTCCCACCTCCAAAATTAATTGACAAAGGGTCAAAGAATGGCCAAGGAGTTACTTCCAGATCCTAAAATGCTCTAACACTTTCAACCACAAAATTAGTCTTTACTGCTGATATTTAGTACTCATGGAAAAAAAGTCTCAACTCAGATCTGGTATTGTCTTTGAGCTGGGAAAACAGTTACACTGATGATACCAACTTTGTAGAAAAAAGAATAATTTTCATGGCCCCATACTTCTCCTCCATACACTCCAGTGTGACCTGGTGCCTGAAATTTCCCTTACTAGAAATTTATCACAACTTGAGAGCAAGTTTTTAGAAAAAGCTCTCTTAAAGCATATATGTTGCTGTAAAACAATAATAATCCATTAAACAAAGTCACTTCCTAAAATCTCAGCTTGAATGAGTTTACTTGAATTGTTCTACGACAGGACAGAAAGCTGAGAAAAGAGTTCCTAGTGCCACAGACAGGTTTTGATATGGATGAAGAGGGGTTGTGGAGACACATGTCAGAATCATGCAACCCTGAAAGGAAGGCAGGACAGAGTGGGACAGTGAAGCAGCAAGAACGTACCACAAGGGAAGTGGGTTTCTAAAGAGGAGTGCTAACGAAGAAGAAAGAATATCAAAAGGGGCCCAAAGACAATTCAGGTACTTCACTCCAGCTCTTCTTATCTACATAACCTTTGCTGGGGCACCAGCCACATGCCCCTTCCTGCCTTCTCAGTACTCATCCCACCACAACCTCGTTTTTTTTTTAATGAATTAGGTCAGCTTGATAAAGGGCAAATAAGTGAGCTGAAACAAATTTCCCTAGGTTTAGCCAGAGGAAGTTTCAACAGAAGTCTAAAATCATGAGCCAGCACAAACAGGATAGATGCAAGTGTGGGAGAGAAGAAATATGAGAAGGACAAAGAAGAAAGAGTGTACATGTTACAAATGACACATACAAGGAAGTCCATTCGAATTTTGATTAATACTCTAGCCTACCACGCAGCCCAGCTACAGATGGACCCATCTTGGCTAGCTCTAAATGAAGAAGCAGCATGAAGCAAGACCTGAATACTGAATAGCCTTGAGTGCTGAGAGCAAGACTATCTCTAGAGCTCTGGGTTCAGAGGTCACCGTCCTATATGAATACTTACTGCAACCTGTTCACGTATGGGCAGAGGAAAACTGGCCTTTACTGTTTGATCTTTTTTCCCCTCAGCTAAGGGAGCCACCTCCACGTGCCTGTCCTCAAAGGCAGTCCCTGTTCCACTTGATGAAAATCCACTCACTCTCCCTTGGTCATTTGTTCAAAAAACACTGGGGAAGGGTGCATCTACTCTGTGCCACGTACAGGGGCAATATTACAGGTACAGAGGTAAATAAGGCACAGTCTCCGCCCTGGAAGAGCTCCGTCTGAAATGGGAGAGACAGAACACAGCAACCACAGAATGTGGTAAATGCTATCTTGGAGATATATACATACTCAATACTACAGGAATATGGGGAAGTAGCTAAAGTTTTAAAGAAGCAGTAACATTAGCTCTTCAAGGAATGGGAGTTTGCCTGGTGGGGAAAAGGAGACAGAAATTCAAGGAAAAGGGAAAGGTTTATGCAAAGAAAAGGTGATATGAAAGAACGTGCTATGTTCAAGACCCGGAAGGGTCTGTGGTTGAAGCATGGGGTATGTGAAAGGGAATTTCGGGAGATGAAGATAAAAAGATTGTCTTGTTTAATGAAGGAAGTACTATAAAATACTAGAGAGAGCTTATTAGCTCTTTGTAGCTCCGCAAAGGTATGGGCAGTTGTGAGGGTTTTTAGGAAGAGGAATGATTTGTATCATACAAATAGGTGACAAGACTACAGGAAGAAGATGATTAATTCTACAAATATAACTAGAAGACAGACGACCTCGAATTCTTCCTAAGAAATCGGTGTATCCTCTGCCTTAATTATATGGATATAATTGGAAAACTGTTATGCTTGCCTGAATACCTCAATCTCATGTCCGAACTATTCAACTGACATTTAACTTTTTATTTATTTACGATTTCTACTAAATTTCATTCTTTTTAAAGGAAGAATACATTTTTCTTCTGCCCTATCCACAATAGTTTCATAAATCAAGTATCCAATAAATACTAATTGATTAAGATGCATAATAACCCTACAGGATCTCTTCTGTAAATCAGCTTTATGCTTTCTGATTTTATCTCTACCCATTCTATTATTTTTATCAATTCTATTATGCCCTCCAATTCTATTTCTAGAATTTCTCCAGACTACTGAAGAAATATAAGGTCAACCAGGTAAGTGTTTGCACAAGAGCATTTAAAACACACATCTCTTCTTTCCTTTTGGCTCCAGCTCATGGGGATATGGCTTCCTATCTTAGACAAATCAGTACTTGGGTGCCACATTGATACCATTAGCTATATTTTACATTCAGGAGTAATTCAGTGTGGAAGTTGGAACCCCCATGAAACCGTTCAGCAGATCATATAGGATGTTTCTGGAATTTCATCAATATTTTTTCTAACAACCAGAGTAGATAAGTAAAAGGACACTAACGAAATTTTTGTGATTACTTTTGTAATAATTGCTCTTAGCCAACTGGTCACTAAATGTGACTTCCCTGAGGTGCAATAAAGAAAAACACAACTATAGCACAGGCCTTTTATAACCACAGGATGGCTTTAAAATGATCACTATTATATTTTTGTACAGACAACTAAGAATAATATTTGTACCATTCTTAAGAGTTCCTTCTCAGTTTGGTTAGAACTGAGCACTAATCAGCTGTTGAAATCTAAACTGATTATTTCTGAAGTGTCAACAGATGCACAAGCGGCTGAAACAGGAACGTGTATCTATTTTTCGTAAACAGGCTGAAGAAATATAACTAAGAAAGAAACGAAGAGAAAAAATACTCGATCTCATCAAAGCCAGTGTGAAAATGTTGCATATGTTTTATAAAATGTCCCCAACAAAATTAACTGGAAGGCCAAGAAAAAGGAAAATGACCAAAGGCAGGTAGAGAAAAAGAATAAAGACCTTTTGCCTATTACAATAAAACAACATAATATATGAATAAATTACTAGTTTTTCCTTGAAAAGAGAAACCTCTTTCTCCCACCTCCTGCAGACCCTAAAGATACAGTCCAGTCATATCCCTATACCTGCGTTGCAAAGCACGGAACATTTTAGTGTCTGGTGGTAGCAAGCTGTAATTGCTTGGCTCCCTGGAGCAATCACTATCTTCCTTCCCAGTGCAGTTCTTTCCAATTCCCTACATTTACACTATTTGGTAATTTCCTAAACATGCCTCATCATTAGTATCACAGGATCACAGGTGCCTTCTTTGAAGATTTTGACTCAGTACGCTGCAAACCAGATGATTGTTATGGTCAAGCAAATTTGAAAAACAGGGCTCCATAACATAACCATTTTTATTAATTTTTTTTTATTTTTAAAATACTTTGGTTGTAAGGATTATTCTTCCCCAAGAATTTCATAATGACCCCTGCCATAAGACTCCAATGGTAGTATGTGAACTTGCTGAAGCACCCTTAACAAATCTGCAGTGACATGATTAAATGGGCCAACACATTTCCTAAATGTAGAGCCAATCATTTCTCAGCCAGTGAATGCCCTAATTAGATAATCCTCCAAAATAAAGCAAAGACAGGTCTGACAAAACCTAGCCTGTCTCATCAAGAGAAATTCCCACCCTCCACATGGCTACGTTTTGCCACAAGTGATCTGGAACACTGGTACATCTCTGGAGTTAGGGTCAGCTCCTCCCCAAATGTTCACACAAAGACAAAGCCAGCTAATTTCCCTGTTAAATCGGAGTGAGTCACTATCCTAACAATTTAGATTGCTAAAGTGCACATATCAAAATATACACTTCCTGGCACAGAAGCATATATTGTAATTCCATATTGTAATTCCATTTCCAATTGTAGTATTTTGTAATTCCATATCCAATTACAATAGTGAATCCAATAAAGGCATGGCAAAACTGTCACTCAGGTAAGGAAGAAATACGAACTCATAAGCCAATTCAAATATTGCTAATGTCTTCGGAGGAACAAAGGTGGATGCCTAAAATCCCTGTCAGGGGACTTCATATTACCTTTTTCACCTAGGAATCTTTCCTAAGAAATTTTAGCTGGAAAATTTTGCTAAGTTTCCACATCCTAAGCTAAATGAGTCCCTGAAATATTTTCTATTTCCTTTGTATGAATTTTGCCACATTTCCCTATATGCCCTTTTGCTTTTAAGTACCATTTTTAAATCTCAAAGCATTAAGATTTAGAATAACATAGTAACTACTAAAACATCAATGCACAAAGCTAAAATTTTGCATTCCATTTGAAATGGAAACATAATCAGTGAATGTCTGTCTTGAAAACACGTGTAATTTTCTGGCAAAATATCACCTTAAGTATAATTTGAACTGTCAAATAAAAATTAAAAGTCCTTTAAGGGTAAACAACTAAAAGTAATATTAAGATCGAAATTACTGAAAATAACACCAGGGATTTTTGTGGTTTTTTTTTGTTTGTTTGTTTGTTTGTTATTTAATCATACTTAGATGGTTTACTTGTAGCTATTTGGGTGAAGATGGAAAGACAGGGCATATATGCTAAGTATTACCTCTGTGGTATTATTCCTCAGAAGAAATTATGAGAGTTTTTTAAACATAAGGGTCAATGCAAAACTCTAAAAACTACTACATGAAAACCTAGCCTATAAGCACATTATAAAACAAAGCATCTAAAATTCCCTTTAGATCTTTAGTCTGTGTCTTAGTAAAAAGCATTGACATTCCAGAGAGGCAGATGAGAACTCAGTATAAGGAAGAACTTTCTAAGAATTAGAGCCGATCAACAATGCAACAGTGAGCTTCCTTCCTCTAGCACTGGAAGCAAACAAAATCCCAGAGACCACCTGTCACGCATGCTGTCAAGGATATTCTTGCTTTGTTTAGGAAGTTGTTCTAAATGACCTCTGGGGTCACTTCCAAGTAAGTGTTTGATTCATCAGGGTTATTTTCAGTGGTGAGATGAATGACATGGGTGTATACACACACACACACACACACACACACACACAGTGTGAACTTGGAAGTCTGCTATTTTTAATGTGATTTTGTAGGCAAGAAGCAGAGGTTTAATCAGCTATGTCCTCACACCACCATTCTAGAGAAGAGAGAAAGGGAAAGGGGTACAAGTTTGCTCTATCTTAATATTGTCTTTGAGTTAAAGAACAAACCCAGGTCCTGGTGACTTCTAGCGTATTCCTTAGCAGGCCAGAACAATCTAGTTCTTGGGACAGGGTGGGAGCTACAAAACTAGAAAACACAGTTGGATACATAATTGCTCAAGAAAAACATATCTATCATGTAATAAACCTCCTCAGCAATCAGTATATTTCAGTTTCCCATGTGAGTAAAACACAGGGCAAGTCTAAACCCAGTAGTTTCCAGAGAAGTATACAAGAAAACAAAAAGAGGACTAGACTCAGTATTTTTTCAAGATAAGACTTAGCCTGTGAGTTTCCAGGCAATTCAAATTGCTTATCGACTGAAAGGCTCAGAGATCTCCACCAGTCTTGAAATAGGAAAATTGGGTCCTACACAGGTAGCTTCTTATCCCCTTATACTTTACGTAGTAACTTAAATGTAATTAATCAAATAATTTTTAAGTAAAACCTCACGTTTATTTCTGTATTCTTTGTTTGCTACTTCTACTTTTTATTTTTTCCTCTAAGTTTTTACAGTACAATATTAGTTTCAGGTATAGAATTTAGTGATTAATCACTTACATACAACATCTGGCACTCATCACAAGTGTACTCCTTAATTCCCATCACTCATTTAACCCATGCCCCCACCCACCTCCCCTCTGGTAACCATCAGTTTGTTCTCTGTAGTTAAGAATCTGCTTCTTGGTTTGCTTCTCTTCCCCCTCTTACCACCCCGTTCATGTTCATTTGTTTTGTTTCTTAAATTCTACATATGAATGAAATTATATGGTATGTGTTTCTCTAACTTATTTTGCTTAGCATCATACTCTCTAACTCTATCCATGCCATTGCAAATGACAAGATTTCACTCTTTTTGATGGCTCAGTAATATTCCAGTGTGTGTGTGTGTGTGTGTGTGTGTGCGCGCGTGCGCGCACGCCACTTCTTTATCCATTCTTCAGTTAATGGACATTTGGGTTCTTTCCATAATTTGGCTATTGTTAGTAATGAGGCTATAAACATTAAGGTGCGTGTATTCCTTTGAATTAGTATTTTTGTATCCTCTGGGTAAATACCTAGTAGTGCAATTGCTAGATCATAGGGTAGTTCTATTTTAACTTTTTGAACTTCCATACTGTTTTCCAGAGTGACTGTACCAGTTTGCATTCCCACCAACAGTCTTAAGAGGTTTCCCCTTTCTCTACATCCTCACCAAACACCTGTTGTTTCCTGTGTTGTTAATTTTACACATTCTGACAGGTGTGAGGTGATATCTCATTGTAGTTTTGATTTGTATTTCCCTGATGATGAGTGATGTTGAGCATCTTTCCATGTATCTGTTAGCCATCTGTGTGTCTTCTTTGGAAAAAGGTCTATTCATGTTTTCTGCCCATTTTTTAACTAGATTACTTGTTTTTTGGGTGTTCAATTTTATAATTTCTTTATATATTTCATATACTGACCCTTTATCAGTTACGTCATTTGTAAGTATCTTCTCCCACTCCACAGATTGCCTTTTAGTTTTGTTTACTGTTTCCTACTTCTACTTTTTAGATATACACTCTTTCCTCCGAAAATAATTGCTGCTACATGGACAGCCAGGTTTCATCATATAACAAAATTTCATTAACCTCTGAACTTTACTGAAGTGCTATGCTAAATACCTTGGATGGATTTCTTATGTGATTTGCCAAGATGAACCAACCAGTGAAACAAAAGCTGCATCTTCTGCTATAGAATATTCAACATTCTGAAGTTTTTACTCAACATCAAATGATAGGCATTCTTCCATCAAATCTGCCTCAAAACATGGACCCCAAAATAAAACCTTTTTTCTTCCTTTCTCAACGTTCTTAAAAGAGCTTTGAATTATAATTTCTCCTGCATGCTAAAACAGAAATGAGCCTTTGGGACAAAAATTAGACACAGATATCCCCACCAACAAACATATGAAATAATGTTTAACCATAACTAAGAAATGTCAAATATCCCAACCTGCTATTTTCCCCCATCAGATTAACCAAAACCAATAAAATTCAATGTTGTCAAAGATGGCAAAACACAGACTCACTCACAAGCTACTTGTAGTGTGAATCAGTAACCTTTTCAAAAGGCAATCTGACTATATACTTTGTCCACCAAAATGGTCACGGCACAGATTTCTTGACATAGCAAATCTATAGCCAAATTATCCTAAGGATGTATGTAGAGGTAAATGTACGGACAAGGATATTCACGGGAACACTGTGTATGTAAGAGTAAAAACCTAGAAACAAGCTAAATGTCCATTAGTGAAGGGCTAAATAAATCACAGTGTATCCTCAGTGTATAACAGAATTACATGCACTCAAGAACAAAGTGTTGATACAAAAAAAGAAACCCCTAAATGAAAAATCAAGTCATAAGTCAGTAGGCACAGTGTAATCCTACTTGTACTAAACAAAAACATAGAGACATGGTGATCTATATTCCAGCTGAACTACCACTATACTGAATATGCTAGAATGAATACACGAAAAAATTATGGAAAGACAATTCAGAAATTGAGGACTGGGATTACCGAGGCAGTGGGGCCTTTACTTTTCATTTTATATCTTTCTCCACTTTTTAATTTTACACTCTGTTCCTATACCACTTTTCTTTAGAATCTTTATGTAGACTACTCTTCAGCCCCAGACCATGGCAGAATTTTGTAACACTGGCCACATCCCCTGTGGGATGAAGCTCACTACCCACACCCTATCATCCCCAGCACTATCATATTCTAACACCAAAGTTCCAGTTCGGAACTTACGTAATGGATGGTTTCAGAGCTGACATTTCCTCCACCACTTTTCTTCTTTCTTCACATCCTTATGTTATTTGTGCTGATTTGAGTCTCTCTTTCTCTAAAATATATGCTCTTCTGATAGCAGGGTCAATGTTGTCCCAATCCTTCCTTCCCCCAATAAAATCTAGCATAGTGCTTAGCAGGTGCAAAAGTTAATAAATGTTAAACTTGATTTTTATGATAATATCATAGCATCAAGGTTAAAATTTATTTTAAAAGGAAGAACCTATTACTTTCCTGATGATGTAGATTTGGTAATAATTACCTTCATATTACAGAAAGAAACACTAAGGTACTTTAAACATATAAATAATTTGCCATTAAACAACTAAGTAAAAGATGAAAACAGAAACAGTAAAGAGGTCTAAATATATATATTTTTTAATGCTAAGGAAACATACAGCCTTTCATTAGGATGCCATATGGGGCAAGAGAATACAGGCAAAGAAAAAGGAATCTGATTGAAGAAAAAAATGTTATAATAATACCCTCATTTCCAATAGTGTCAACTATAATTTCAAAAAAGGGGGGGGATTGGTTTCAGCTCTGGGTATACATTTATAACACTGAGTAGGAACTACACATCAGAATGGAATGATTATTGATTTCTTAATGGATTACGGCTGCACAAATTTACACTCACCAAAAAACCATCAATCTTTGGGTAATAATTATAAACCTATCACAGTACATACAGCATTCTGACTGAATTGAAACTTACAGCTATCTGCCGGGAAATGACCAATTTTCTATTTCTCCAGCTCCAACCACAATACAGAATGGTGAGCGGCTACTTACATCAAATGCTATTATAGGACATAGTTTGTAACAGCCACAGTATGTATCATCTGTAAATTCTATTAGAGAGGTAAACAATCAGGTCCTGGAGGACTTTTTTTCTTATTACTCATTAGCTATGAAAACTGTAAATAAAATGGGCATAAGGCTGTTACACTTGTCAAAGACCTATCACTATTAGCAAGTTGTGGAGAAGGGGTCAAGGGCAAACAGTACATTAGCTAAAGTCATGCTGTTCTGATTTTACATCTTAATTTTAAACCTCGCCCCAACTCTGCCTCAGAAACACTAAACCACTAAGCTACAGAGGTTAGGTCTCTTTCTAACCCTAAATGTGTTCTCAGTGAATTACATTTTTACTAAATGCCAAGTGGAACACCATTACAATTAAGATATTATTTTCCAAAAAGAAAACCCCACCGTGTCAGTTCCACCCAGCAGTCTTTAATCACTGGATACTGATGTGATCCATTATTAATCAATTAAGTTTCTAATTCTCATATTTTCCAGCTGTAGGGTTTAGATAACACCATTTCCTTCCAGATAGTTAATTCCATTCTGAACACCTTATTGATCTATACTATACACATACAGCCATAGAATGCAGGCAGTTAATCCAATCCAAATAAAGGTAATTTGGACTCAACAATATACTTGCTTCCATTTTCTCTTTAGATTCTAATCTATCATCAGAACTTTTGGGTACACATATCAATTTTATTTTCTAAAAAATTATAACGTGATTTTTCCAATCAATTAACAAAAAAAAAATATTTCCAAAGCATCATAGGAACTAAAGAAATGAGATCTGATTGTTTTTATAATGCATTCCCTTTCCTAAGTACTCAGAGACTATTAAATCACCATTATAATCAACCATAATAATTAAAATACTATTAAGTATAATATAAAATCAAATAGAAAAGCTAAATAAAGTTACCATTATAAAATAAATTTATGAAACACCACAATGGATTTGTGAAACAGTGGAATTCACAGATGTCAAACTTTTTGGTTGTTAAATGGAAAATATTCTAAATGTTATAACAATCAAGGGGTGCCTGGGTGGCTCAGTGGGTTAAGCCCCCGACTCTTGATTTCAGCTCATGTCATGATCTTGGGGTTGTGAGATCGAGCCCCATGTTGGGCTCTGGGCATAGAGGGGAGTCTGCTTAAGATGCTCTCGCTCCTTCTCCCTCTGCCCCTCCCCCCACTCATACATGCTCGTGCTCTCTCTCTTTCTCTCTTAAATAAATAAATAAATAAATAAATAAAATAACAATCACATCAGAAAAATAAACATCTTCTTAGAAGGAAAGAAATAACTTGAGGCTGAGTTTACATTCCTTATATTTCAAGTAATATCTTAGGAACCATGTCTGGTAAGTATGAAAACCATATGCAAGTATTTATAATCTACTAACAATAACAGAAAATTAGCTAAATGTTTTATGTAAGTATTGCATTTATTTCTTAAAACCTTATGAAAGGTTCAACCTCTTAAGATAAAACTTTAAAACCCAGTATTTGTAGCTGAGGGAAGTGAATGTAGAAAATTCAAGGAATATTCCCAAGGTCACACAGTTGAAAAACAATCAAATATCAGCAATTCCAAAGGCTTAACTTTAAGAAGCAGAGCCAGGAGTCAAACCCAAGTCTATGTAACTTGAAAGTCAGTACTCTTAACCACTTCCACTGGATCTCACCTCAAAATATAAGAACAGCTGCACCCACAGGGACTGCTATGTTCCAGGGCAGACAGGCACTCAATATGTGCTTTAAATGGAGTAAATAAACAAAAGAATGACAAGAAGGAATGAACGTCGTATGTAAGCGAAGGAATACCAAGCCAAAAGCCAGAAGACAAGGTTTTAAATCATTGGTCTCCTATTCTCTCCCCAGGTGACCATGGGCCTCAATATACAGATTTCTAAAATATAGGCTTTAGAATGGATATCACAATATAAAATACTGTGCAGACACACACAACACACACAGAATTCTATTTATAGAAGGCAAAGGATAGGAATTCAGTTGGCCATTGACTCTATTCTGGCTATGTGAGTAACCAATAAAAATGCTCCTCAAGTATGTGTCGGGAGAAGAGACAAATAAATAAACTAGACAATTTCAGAGACTAGTAAATATACCAGACAATAAAATAGAGTAGTATCATAGAATGCCTGTGAGGGGCTTATTTACCTGAGGTGCTTAGGAAGAGCCTTTCCAAGGAGGCAACAACCGAATTGAGAGAAGAAAAGAAGGAGGCTTTCATGCCAAGTTATGAAGGAAGGGTATTCCAAACAAAAAGAACAGTAAGTACAAAGACCCTCAAAGGAATGAATTTGCCATGTCCAAGAAGAAAGACAGAAGGTATTTTGAAGGTTTAGTGAACAAGGAAAATGAAGAAAGAGGGGTTCAGAGATGGAGGCAGAGGCCACAACCCTTAGGATCTTGTAGACTTTAGGAAGGAATTTTAATTTTATTCTACTTTCAATAGAAAACTTTTGTGTTTGAAGCAATGTATTGTTATAATATGATTTAGGTTTTAGAAAGTCCAGTTCTGCCTATTTGGTAGATTATGGGGAAGAGAGGAGAAGGAATGGTAGCAGGAAGGCCAGATATAAGGTTTTGCAGTATTTTAGGCTTAGGGAATTGTAAAATGATGGTAGCTCAGACCAAAGTTTTCAAAGTGAACATGGTGAGAATTATGCACATTCAGGATGTATTTTAGATGTGGAGCTAATAATGTCTTCTGAGGTACTGGACTTGGAGTTTGAGAAAAGGAACAATACCAAATACAGATTTGAAAGTCAAAGCATCATCAGTATCTAAAGAAACTGAGAAAGAGAGAGAAGGACCTGCAGACGGAGACATAAGGGCTGCTAATAGATGAAGTTGAGCACCAGATGTTTCCTGTTCACTAATTGGCAGCCACTGATTATGACACTTCTAATGAAGCCATTCCTTCTCTGTATCTTTCTCTTAGAGGCAGTACATACTTCTCACACCTCTACCAAAAGCTTCTAGCTTTTAGATTTCAACTTACTGGATCATTTCCTTTAACTCAATAGCCAGTAACCTAGAAAATCAAAACAAATGATAAAAATAGAAACTTGGAAATAAATACTAATTTCTAAGCCCAAGGTCTCATAGGCAGCAGAGAAGTAAAAATATAAAATTCAAAGTATGAGAGCATTTTAAAACAACAAAATGCTTATTATAAAGTGATAAATACAATTAATAGTCATCAATCACCAGCATTGCACTCCTCCAGATACATGATCCTGAAAATACATTAATATCCAAAATATCCATAACTCCACACTTGAAAAGGAAGCATTTGGAGGAGAGAAGTTCGCCATCATCCTGAAAAGCCACCCAAGTAGGCAACAATGCTCATTAACTGATTAAAAACAAACCTGCTTGCAGCTAAAAATGTTCTACAGAAATTCAAATCCAACCACTCACAAAACAAAGATAAAAAAAAATGGCAAATAGAAAATCACTGATTGATTACTACCAAGGATTCCTTTTCAGCATAAAAATGCAGATAACCTGTTATCATTAAATTGCTACTATATGGATACAAGCACTTTCATTTTAGTTAGGATTAAGTACATTGTTTTCCAGTTGAATATAATGGGCTTAATTTACAGAACCTTATGTCAAGAGAACTACATTTCACAAGCTTCCAAATAATATACAATTTTGTTGTAACTTTAAAAAAAAAAGGAAACTCAAAGGTAAAGAAGTAATAAAAAGATAAGAAGATGATCTTTTACAATGTAAATAAGGAGAAGACTTGGTATTCTCCAACCTATTAAATATACTTTATACTTTAATTCTTGTAGCTATAGGAATGATTACAAACAAATGTTGGCAAAAGGAGATAAACATTGCTCATCTAAAATTGCTTGGATACATTTAAACAGGATTTCATGAAAGGATTCAGATAAAAACTGGAAAAAAAAACCCTTTTGTAAAGGTTGTGTAACTGATCCTAGGTACCCTTATGATAACTATATCATCAACAAATGTGATAATTAACACAGTTGCACTACGAAAATTGAAGTCTGGCCTCACAATCTAGCATAAGCAGAACGGTGTACAGTTTTAAGGAAGAGCCATTTGATTCGTAAGTTTTTAAATGATCTTTGGGACTGAGCTACTGGATAAAAGCTCACTGGAACAACAGCATTATGATATCCCACTTTCACATGTGTCTAGTAAATGGGCATGTTTATGATTTGGAAGACCTTAGCTCATGAAGATTAAGAATCTTCAAAATAATAATAGTAATAATAACGTTAACACTTAAGACTTTCTAAGTAAAACCAACAAATAACCAAAATGTCTCGGGGCGAATTTTAATTCTTTTAACATATATATCTTCTCTACAGAACTTTTAAATCCTTTTATAAAACCCATCTCTATATTCCAGAGAGAGTGACATTGGCCTGAAAAAGATGTATTTTTATGAAGCCATGTGAAACTTCTAAGTACTTGAAACTTTGAGTCCAATGTAGTGTTCTGCAGTATTCTGCCTGAACGTGTGTTGAGAAGAGAGTCTAAGCTAGTGCTAACTTTAGACCATTTATTTTAAAACTGCTTTGTGGGTAAAAAGACCAGCTCGGTGATTTAGTCTCTAGTATCCACAGCACACACAGCACTGAAGTGACCAAACCTGTGGGGGTCAGTCTGAGTAATGACTTACAGGAATAACTGAGATATGTCTCTAATGTATCCAGTCAGATAAGCAACACATATTAACCTCATAATGTAAAAGTAACAGGCAACTTTCTTGAGAGACTATTGTGTATAACGCACTGTGCCAGCTAACTTCTACAGAAATGAATAATACTTCTTGAATTACTTCTTGAAATGTGTTAGGGCGGTATGATAGAAGCTTTAGCTAAAGTTATTTTATTAAACCTCACAACAAACCCAAGAGACAAGCACCAATTTTCCCTCATTTACAAATATAAATTCAAGCCTGTTCATCTCGGTCTGCTCTCCTAGGGCTCCAAAGATTACATCATTTCCCTGCCCTCAAGGAGATTCCAGTCACACGGAGGAGATAAGATGAACACAAGTAAGGGAGTCATGGTAAGACAAGATAGGAAATGATAAAGGCTTCCTTGTTTTTAAAGAAGAAATTACTCCTGGAGGAAAAGGGTCATTTGGTTTGAAAGAGTGATTGCACTGTCACTATGCTAATAGTAACCCTGACCCAAGAAAAATTAAACTTGGACATGAAAAGCAAATTGTGTATCTTTAAATGCTCTCACTGGGATTTACAAAGATTTCTGCGCCTTTTAACCAAATGACCTATAGGAGTAGGTCTGTTTATATATACTCCGCTATAATATCTTTTAAAAAGAATATCTACTTTTCTTCTTGATTGCTCGTAGGATAAAAGGGGGAAAAATGGACATTATTATGGTCTGATACATAGTTGAGAATTCCAGATACACAACAGAGCGATGTACTTTGATGTAAGACACACAGTACCATGAGTATGGAATTCACGAAATTTCAGAACCACATTGGGAATTCACCAACACGTGTGGTAAACAGTAAACAAGTCCCTAGCAAAAGATCACTCTGGACCGGGTCAAGAGGGAGACACCCTGCAGTCAAGTCCTGCCATGAACGCATCTTCTGAACTGCCATCCTCAAATGAAATGCATTACTCCTGCGTAATTACCATTTCAATTATATCCCTCACACACAGAGCAGGTTTATTTGTGATTTGCTTTAATTAGGTAATTTTAGTTTCATTTCTTTAGTAATTGATTTGAATACAACAGAATTAATAATTGCCTCATATCTGCACACACATTTCTTTTCAAACAAGGACTATTTGACAGCACTCAGACAGATGAAGAACAAAAATATCTAGTCAATGATGCAGATATCTTGTGCTTTACTGGCAATGTTTTTCACTCTTTTTTTTTTTTTACTATTATTACAGTTGTTGATTAAAAGCAGTCTCACTGCATGTCCTTCCTAGAAGACTATTTAATATAACATGTTTGTGGGATTTATTTCTGTTACTTGATTCAAGTTTTTTCTTATACTCTTTATATCTAACAGTAAAATAATAGCTACCATTCTTGTTTACTTACCACGTGCCAGTCGCCATTCTGGAGACTTTCTGTATATTCTTTCTAAAGCTCACCACTCCTCTGACAAGGCAGATATTAACGTCCCTGTTTTACAAACTGAGATGCCAAGAGAGGAAATATCTGGCAAGGGGTCACAGATCTGACATATAATACCAAGGCTTACTTTTTTATACTATGGAGGAAAGGGAAAATTTATTCAATCCTGTAATTTTAAAAAAATATATGCTTATTATTTTCTAGTGACAAATCAAATGCTTAAATACTGCAGGAAGAATAAATTCCTCAGAGACTACTTAAATAAATATTTAAGTTCAAGTTTTAATGAGCACATTGTATGTTAGATATGAAAGCATTTCAAATAGCATAAAGTATCTTAAAAATAAAATATTACTTAAGCTTAAATAACAGGCTTAAAAACAGTTTGTTTTCTTAAGCAAATTAAACATATACCCTGATCTTGTTTTTATTATTTATGGGCTCAGCAAACCTTTCATTCAATAATAATACACATGTAAACTTCATCTCATGTCTGATAAATTTTTACTGCAGTATTATCACAAGGTTAATTTTAGAAGTGTTCCAGTGGGTAAAAGCCAACCTGGGAATTCTAAATCTCTTACAGAGTATGATCTTAAGAAAGTCTTTTAAAACACTCAGTGCTTGTGTCTTAGATACTTCAGAAGGAAAATGGAAAAACAACAGATCAGAGAACAAAAACTGGATGCAAAACCCCATCTCATCTGCTCAATATCAAGTTCCTTCTTCATTGCCACCTCCCAAGAGGGGAAAGGAAGGAAAGAAAGAAGAAAAAAAGAAAGAAGAAAGAAAAGAAAAGAAAAAAGAAAAGAAAAGAAAGAAAGCAAGCAAACAAGCAAGCAGAGAAAGTTCTTAATGTTTCTGTCAGGACTCTAGCTTTCCCTAACTCCCTAATCCTTTTGCCACTAAAGTGAAGTAAAAAGGCAGCTGAGGGACAGACCAAAGTTTACTGCATCGATGATAATTCAGAAATACAACTTGTTGAGACGTCTCTCACACACACTGTATCACACAGTCACTTTGGCAAAAGAGAAAAGGAATAGATTAGTCCAAAGTGGGGCCATCAGTAATACCACCGTTTACGACAGCAAGCAATCTATTCTAGGTGCTACCAACCCCTATACTCCTCCCATCGGCTCATCTTTCTAGACTGAAACCCGTAATATTCCAGTTCTTTCAACCAGTCCACCCCCATCATCTACTCTCTGGCTTTCAGATATCTGAAGATGTAAACTTCTTTCTAATGAATCTCAGTATTTATCATTTATCTTCTACCAGAAACCATTCTAACCTTATTGCTACATCCCTCATCATTCAAACAGGTAGCTTTTTAATTAGCGTAGAAATTCAGATCTTTATTTATACTTTCTGAAAGAAGGAATAAAAAAAGGAGGAAAAGATCCTATTTTTCATGTGCCCTATTCCTCTGTTAGATCTAGGAACTCTAGTGGGTTCTGTGGCTTGACCCTCATTTCTGCATTTGCCATTTTTATTTTCTTTCTTCTTGAACTAGCTCTCTTCTGTGTTTCCTTACACTTCACACCTCTGCTCTTCCCATTCATATCCCTCAAGTTATTTTCACAGGTCCTACTCCCATTAGCAATAAACCACAGTTGTCTTGCTCAAAACAGTGTGTCCTTAAAAGATTTAATGTAAACAACAGCAACACTCAATGGAATTTTAAATTGATGAACATGAAAAAGAAACTAATGGGCATTTTAAAGTAATCTTGATTATCATATACAGGGTACAAGTGTTAGCTCACTCTACTAAGATTTATTTTGGTATCATAATGCTATGCCTCCTTACCACTGCCAGAGGTACACTGATAGGTACACTATTTACAGTGTCTCCTGCTATGAATGAATATCACTCATAAAAAAATGCAGAGTATATTACTGCATTATAGCAATTAATACCTTATATCCAGACTAAAGCTAAAATAATACTCAAAGAGTCTATAGACACCATTTGTATATGAGACTACCTACCCCAGGCTTCAGTATTTATCATTAATGGCAGTAGTCCATTTTCATGACGGTAATATCACTGAAATTTCAAGGATAAACCCATGTGATCAGAGCTATGCCTAGCTCTTTTACAGAAAATCTTCAGACTTTATTTCTTTGAGAAGATGTCTAACTGAATCAGGGTGTTTTTGTTTTGTTTTGTTTTGTTTTTATAATTATGCAAGTAAAAGATGTTTTGTGAAAGATCCAAAAAAATATAGAACTATTTGGGATAAATGATAAAATGCCCTGTTTACCCTCCCATACTCCAATGTAAACTCTATCAACAATGTGATATTTCTTTCATGTCCTTATTCTTTGCATTCACACATATGCACATACACAAGTGCACATACAAGGGCACATATGTTTTTAAAAGACATATGGCACTTTTTTGTACATACAGTTGTATGAAAGCAATTGTTTAGTTAACTAAAGCTTCTCTGATTTCCTGAAAAAATACTCTCTTCAAATTTGTTACCAGCTATTGTACTCAAACTGTGAGATCAACTAAAACTACTCAAATTCATCAAAAAAATTTTATGCAAATAGTCTTACTATAATATTAATTTTGTAAAAATAATTCACTTTAAATTGTGGGGGGAGTTGGGGGGGACAGAGGGGGTGTTTCTTTTTTGTTTGTTTTTGTTTCCAAAAAACTGAATCCAAAAACTGTCATTAGGTCATTAATGTGTCATAGTTCAGACAGACGGTGGCGTGTAATTCATATTTTGAGAATTTAAAAACAGCAGACTCAGAAAATATCTTTCTTTTTCTAGTTTTCAGTTATGTCCAAACAAAATCTATAACCGCTTTCAAATATTTTGTGAACATTCCGCACTATAACAGAATTACATTTCATGTTTCAAAACACTATATTAGAATCAGTGTTTTTAAAGTGTTTGAATTTTAAGGCAATACCTAAAAATGACTAGGTACTACTTGTTATAAGGTTTCTTTTCTAAACAACAAGGATCTTTATGAAAATGACCATGACAAAAAATATTTCATGTCGTTGTAGAAATGACACCTCTTTAGAACTCAACCAGAAATTCTTAACATTAATTCAATGGAAGCAGAGCAATGTAGCACCTTAGCACTTCAAAATATGACCAAGCCCTGCATACTGATATCTTAGTAAGAAGAAAGTAGAGTTGACACAGCCAGGTGTAATAAGAACTATAACTTCCATGATAATAAGAGAGCAATGACAAAAATGTCGAAGGTGTAGACACCCAGAATGTTAATTTATTAGAACGTGACTTTACACTGGTTAATTATATGCTCTTCAAAATATCTGGAGTGCACAAGAAAAGTTAATTGAAGCATTTCATTTTGTACATGCTACTAAAATTAGTTTTAAATAAGTGATAGAGAACTGATTTCAAAATTATAAGTATGTGGAATTCAATCTGTAAACTCTAAATGTGCTATCTAAAGATAATAGTAACGAAGATGATGATGGTGACTGTAAAATATTCGTGGAAACACTGACATTCACTTGATTCCACTAAACATGACTGTATAGAATCAGAAAACTTAAAAGCCATTTAGAATCTCAGAAATTATCTTTTGGGAGCTGATCTGAAAATTACAAAATCTTTTTTAGAGTGAGGCATGGTTAAAAACAACACATACCCAAACAGAGAAAATCACAAGTAAGTTAGGATTTCAGAATTATTTCAATACCTAAAAACTTAAGTTTTCAGGGGCGCCTGGGTGGCACAGCGGTTAAGCGTCTGCCTTCGGCTCAGGGCGTGATCCCAGCGTTATGGGATCGAGCCCCACATCAGGCTCCTCTGCTATGAGCCTGCTTCTTCCTCTCCCACTCCCCCTGCTTGTGTTCCCTCTCTCGCTAGCTGTCTCTATCTCTGTCAAATAAATAAATAAAATCTTTAAAAAAAAAAAAAAAACTTAAGTTTTCAAATTTCCTCAAATAGGTCAGAAACACATTATTTAAATACATACATGCAACACAATCGTAAATATTTCCTTAATTCAACAAATAATTACTAGGGGCTGAAGCGATAGATAGGGCATGGTCATTTTCCTCAAAGATTCACATCTGGAAAATCTCCTGATTAGCTTCTTTGTAATCGATGTGTGGCCCCAAAATAAAGCTGTATGGGGGAAAGGGGTAGAAGGAGCCCAAGGTAGGGCTGGATCTCATGACCCTAAGATTGTGACCAGAGCCAAAATCAAGAGTTGGATGATTAACCAACTGAGCCACCCAGTCGCCCCAACAAATATTCTTAAATTCACATTAAGTAATTAAGATTACCTTCCTTGTTAACTAAACTAAAATACTATGATTTTCTATAAAATCTCATTTGCTATCATCAGACTACTTCAATGATATCATGAAACTGATGTAGTGTTTGTTCCTCTTGACCTATAGCGAGGACCACTTCTAGATCCCCAGCTAACTTAAGGCATCTTTCTCAGGTGGCAGTGCTATTTCCCATCTTTATTTAAAACTGATTTTAAGGCCTCTTAAATTGCTAACCCTATCACCTATCAACATTTCTTTGAATAGCAATTTGAATTTATGGTAATAGTAGTTGGGGTATCCTTACAGGCATTAAAAGGTTGCTCTTCTAGAGTTAGGCCATAAAATCAACACTTGACAAACATAAAGCAAGAACGTAAAATAACACTAAAGAAAATGAGTCCATCCTAGGCCAGCAAAACTGGCTGTAACCTGATTATATGTATTAATGTAAGTTAAAGACTGAATCTGGAGGATTTAACCAAAGACACTGAGGGGAAAAAAAAAATGACTCCCAGAAGTATTTTGGCTGCACAGATATCTATGGAATCTAAATCCATGTCCATCCAGGGGAGAAGGAATTAGACAAAGGACTTAACAGTAATGATACAAATGGCAATGCTGTCTCTATTGTGATCCTGAATATATTAGGCTCTCCGTGTGATGCCACGAAACATTTGAATTATATAACTCCTTTTGTTCGGATCCTTTGCTCACCAAGTGACCTTTGCTGATCACTCAAAATGATCTCCTCAAGCCAGCTGGAGTGATCCAGATTCTCTATTAGTTGGTTGAGGTATTTTTTGTTTGTTTATTTTTAATCAAGGTATAGACATAAACTGGCCTTCTGATTTTAAACACCAATTTTGTAAACTTGTTTAATGTAAGTCAATCTCTGAGCTATGGATCCACTCTAAGTGTGCTGCCAGTCAAGTTTCAGAACTTGCAAGGCTTATGGCCAAATCCTACATATACATTTTTTTTTTAATTTTTTTTAAAGATTTTATTTATTCATCTGACAGAGAGGGAGAGAGAGCACAAGCAGTGGGAGCAGCAGAGGGAAAGGAAGAAGCAGCCTCCCCGCTGAGCAGGGAGCCCTAGGCAAGAAGGCTCCAGCCCAGGACATGACCTGAGCCCAAGGCAGACACTTAACCAACAGAGCCACCCAGGTACCCCTATAAAAAAATTTTCTTGGGGAATTGTTATCCTCTGGGAACCTATCTTAGAAGATTGTTGCATATTTCTCTCTGTTTCATTGTGCATTTTCAAATTTATACACTTTTGAACACCTCTTGGCGGTAAAAGGTGAGAAGCAATTCATTCATCTCTAACGGATATAACGGATATAATTCATGGTAATATACCACACTTATTTGCTTCTAAATGCAGTAGGATTATTAATATCTCAAAATATGGATTAATTTGAACCCTGAAAGACAACACCCCTCTCTACAAAAACCCTAACATATTTTTTGTGCCCCAGCATCAGCAGTGCATCACACAAAGTAACTCCCTAATAAATGTTTACTGGATCAATGATTGAAAGATGAAAAATCTCTCTCTAGAGAGTTCTGAATCTCCATATACAGGAAATCTCAGATGAAGTATTTCCATCATTAACATTCATTTGGAATTCTATGGTGTCTTGGGTAATCAGCACTTACATTTTTAAGATGGAGTTCTGTAATAGATATTTTGAGTTAATAAATATATTAATTAGGATTTTTTTATATCATACTATGTCACACTCTAGGTAATTTTATCCCAACAGGCACAATATTATAAACTTAAAAACATTAAGTAGGTTCTAAATCATTTTCAAATAATATATATCATGTATGTATATTTATCTTAAAGTTTTCAAAAAAGCTCTGGACAAAAGTATTAAGTATCTTGGCTATTAATGTGGCAGAACTGGCCAGCATGTAAATAACAAATCATTCCTCATATACTTTAAATTATATATTTATAAAGAAATAGGTATAAAGACAAATCATTATAGTAGAATCACTGGAGCATATGGTATACATTAGCTTTATGATTTTTTAAAATAAATAACTATAAAAGTTAAGATATTAAATATGCTACAAAAATTTAAAGAGAAAGCCTGGTATATTTTGTTCAAAATTTGGTGAGTACTAATCCAACTTCTGAGACTAGCAAAAAAGGACTCCATTAAATAGAGAGAGGTCACTAAAACCTATACTCACACATTTCAATATTGAATTTTGATTTAATGGAGCGACAAAGAAAATAAAGTCACTGATCAAATGCTGGGACTTACTTATGAAAGAATTTTTTAGAAATACTCAACTATTGTTAAAGACAGTAGCAAAGTAACCAAATCACAATCTACCTATAAGATTTCACTAATTAGGAAAATTCACACTCTAATCTGTCCATAAGCCTGATTGCTATCTTCTCCCAAATCTTACAGGTGATGCAAACTCTCCAGATCCAGAATTAAACTAAACTAAATCTTTTCCTGGAAGCCTCTCCAATATTTCCTATCCTCTTTGATGGAACTTACTGCCATTTTATCCAATAATCTAGGGATCATCATCATGAACTTCCTTCTTTCCTTAACCCTACTATCCAAGTCCTACCCACTTTGAGCTATGAAATATTTCCCAAATCCTTCTCTTCCTTTTTGTCCCCACTACCACTAGCTCTCACAACGTCTCACTCAACCATTGCAATAGCTGTTAAAAATACCCCTGCCTCTAGACAGGTCCCCATTCACAACCTTTTTTCCCCACAGTACAGCCAGTGTGATTCCATGACAATCAAAAGACAGAAGTCATCTCCTTTGTTAAATCCCTTGGCTTCCTTGAAAACAAAATCTAAGTTTTCTCCTATTCAAAATATTCCATCATCTTGCCCTGATTAATTGTCCAGAGGCATCTCTGCCCTCAAATCCTAGGCACCAACCTCACACTCTAGAAATACCAACCTGCTTTTATTTCACAGAACATGTGTTATTTCTCAGCTCCCATTGTGGATACATCCTTTATACTGAAAAAGCCTTCCACTTCTCTCCTAAATCCTTCCTTCAATAAATTTCAGCTCAGCCGCCTCTCCCTCTAGGAAGATTCCCTAAACTAGTACCACTGTTCACTCCCCATAATAACCAGAACACTAAGCATACCACAGTATAATGCCCCGCTTAAAGTCTTTCAAACTAGAGCATGAGCTCCTGGAGGACAGTGTACTATTCACCTTTGGATTCTCCTTGCAGTGCCTGACGCATTAAAGGTAGCCTATAAATTCGCTGAATTAATCAGTTCTATCATTAGAATGATACGGCAACGTGGCAAACAGCTAGAAGTGATAATTATATAGTTTGTTTACTTCAAACTCAAAACAAATAAATTACCCCAAAATGTACAATCAGCAACAATCAGGCCTATAACGTGATCAGGTATCATCAAATAAGAATTTATGGTACTACCAGAAGTATCAAGCAAGGTGAAATTTTAGATGCAGACCTTCTAAGAAAGAATACATTATAGATATGAACAGGTTTATCTATTAAGTGGACTTTTTCTTTACCATTCTTAATGACTGGTATCTTTGGAACACCAAAGGTAAGCAATGATTTTCTTTATACACAACCAAAAACATGAAACTACACTCAGGAAAAAGGAAACCCAATAAAAAGAATCTCTAACATACAGACAAATTCTCTACTTCTTTGTTAACCAAAATCATCATAGATGTTAAATAAAAGAAAAACTTTCCTCCAATTTTTACTCTAAATTATTAGAAATCCCTGTCTCTGTTCCACATAGTAAAAAGGAAAGAGCAAAAGACCTGAATTTCAAAAAGAAATGGATTTGAAAACAAACCCTTTTTATTATGAGTCACTGGTTGATGATAAAGTAACTTCACTGCTCTGAGTGGCAGCAGCAGTGACTCTCTGTTGGATCTCAACACCAGGAACTGGGCTAAGGATTTTGTGTGTATTACTTCATTTAAACCTCACAGCAGTCCCCTGAAGTAGGTATGGCTTATCCCTATTCTACAGATAAGGAAACTGGAGCTCAGAGACACAAAGTAAAATGCCTACAGTCACACAGAAAGTTGACAGCAGAGCAGGAATTCTAACACAGGCATCTATAACTCCAAAGCCCATATTTTTAACCACTTACAATCTGTTGCTTCTGTGCCTCAGTTTTCTGTATTATAAAATGGAGTATGGACTCCGTGCTCAGCTTGGAGTCCACTTGGGATTCTTTCTCTCCCTCTCCCTCTGCTCCTCTCCCCACTCCCTTGCGCATGCTCTCTCTCTCTCTAAAATAAATAAATAAATAAATAAATAAATAAATAAATAAAATCTTGAAAAAAAAAATAGAGTAACTACTTCCCTCACAGAGCTCTTGTGGAGACTAAGTGAAATAATACGGATGCATCTAGCATAATGTTGGACTTCCTATACATACTCAATAAATTATGTCCGCCGTCCTTTTCTTACTCCAGTGCTGATTAAACATTTATAATAAGGAATACATAGTTCCTAAATACTCCTTACCTCTTTCAAAGCATAGATAATATGAGTCTTGATTAATTCCAAAAGGAAAATACTTCTAGATCACTGAATATATTTGACCTAAACATATATAAAGGAAAAAAATCAAAGAAAAACAACATATTCTACCTAATTTTATGACTGTGGCCCTGCTATTGATCTTTCAGAACATCATAAGATCAAAATATATCAATATTTAAAGTTAGGAGAAAAGAGCATGGGACCCAGAAATCTCAATTCATTACAGCTTAAAGGAAGACTCCCAAAAGAACCTAACCAATCATGTTACATTAAAAAAAAATGTACTTCCAGCAGGGAAGACAGATTTGAACAAAGACAGAGGCAAGAAGGATAACATTTGAACCGTAAGTTGCCTTGTTTGTTGGGAGACAGGCCTTTATTCTTATGTTGAAGTAGCCTAAAAATGCCAGGAGCGGGAAATGAGGGGCAAAGAAAAATATACAGCATTTCTGCTGTTAATTCCCTGGACATACATACTTCCTTTAGTTTCTTTTTTTTCTTCTTTTGGTTCATAACCATAATACTTACCTTTGATAGGTGTAAAGAAATCAAATCAAACTTTTAATTTCTCAACAAGTAAAAACTAAATGTATGTTGGGTATACACACAAACCTAAGTACAATTCAAAACATAGTGAGTTTTTATATCAAGCCCATCTGGGGTTATATTAGGGTGTATCCCATGGAAATCCAACCAAGGGTGACTGCCAAACTAAGCTACAGAAGACAATTCAGAAAGCTGGCAAGTCCCATAACATAAAAGATATTTTTAAAGGTGCATGAGAGCATCTGCTTAACAAGATTATCTGCTATCACTCCACCCTCATAATAACTCTCCTCTACGTCTGTAATACAGTTTTGTCACTAAAACATGGGTCAGTATTGGACATGGCGGACGCCCTGAGATAATGACATTATGGAGAGATATCAGTTAAAGTGATCTAAATAAACCACAAGGTACTATCACAGTTTTATGTCCCAATCCTGAACTCCATCCTGCTGTTAAGGGACCTAAAAGGCCAACCGATTTCTTCAGACCTCCATTTCTACATAAGAAAATGGAAATCGTAATATACTTCTGCTTCACTAGGCTCTAAAAACGGAAACTCGCTAAGAAAAAAAAAAAAAATGAATGTGAAGCACTCTGAAAAGAATAAACTAGATTCCCTGACCTGATTATTGGTCAGAGTCCTGTAAAACTAGAATTACTACTTCTTCCAATTCCATACATGCCACCTGGCCATCAAACTGACTGGTAAATAGTATTGACTGCAAAGTTGATCCATGGAAAAAGTTTTAAAGTAATAGAAACAAAATCTGTGTCACAATGTATCTTCATACCATGTAACGATCTCCAAAGAAAATTTACTCATTGGCATTATAAAAGTAGAAGATAACAATTAATTACGAAGTTTTGAACCCTGATTTCTTAAAATTGTAAGCAGCATGGATAGATAGAACAGTTTGAAACCAATACTGAAGCAACTATGCAAGAACTGGAAACTGAGCTAACCCAGAAACAGAAGGAATCACAAAGTAAGTCTCATCTGATGGGCCAAAATACAATATGGATTATTTTTATATTGTTCTGTCTGAGTTGTCTGTCTCAGATTCTTAACTTCCAGAGTCTATTTTTAAAATCACTTAACCCTGTGTATTTCCAGTAGCCATCAAGGCATACACTGTCATCCCTGACACTGAAGACTGTCAGCAGTCTCAATATGTACACTAATGATCTCAGGCAACAATGCCCATCTTCTTATCAAAGAGATGTTATTCCATAAGAAAAAGTCTAAAATTCTCTAAGAAAATTCATTCCAAAACATAAGAAGGGAGTTACTGTAAAATGTTGAGATCGGTATTACCCTTCACTTGTTAAGATTTTACCTTACATGCTAAATTTTAAAACCAAAAGCTGCCAGACATTGTAACATTTTTTAGTTTTTCCCCAAGTCACCGATGCTCTTTTCTAGCACTGTCAAATAATGATAGCTGCTGTCATTATTTTTTATACAATAGCTGCCAGCAAGATGTACAGACACCCTTCATCTTAGAAGAGTCATCAAATAACCTAAACAAATGACTAGGACCTTGTGGTAAAACTGACCACTTTCCTAAAACCAAAATAAGTGGGCTATCACAGGTTATTTATACTTTACTGCCAGAATGTTACTTTATTTTTTAAAAAAATCGAAGGTTTTAATTCTTTTATTTTTTTTTTCTAAGCTGTTTTAAAATAACTTTCTCCCTCTTATACATACAGTCCTGTCCTTTCCTTGCTGCTCCTGGAGACTATCTTATTCTAACATAAAGGTGTTCCCATTTACTTTCGGCTTGAATACTTTCAACCAACACTGCAATTCTGTTTTTGGATGCAACGGCACTTCAGGAAGTGTATTTGAAGATTTTAAAAAAATTGCAGAAAATAAATAAGCTATTTCGTTTGATAAAGTTCAACGATGCATTTAAATGGATTTAGGAAAACCAATCATCTCAGACACAAGTGATATGACAGGCCCTATACACACACACACACACACACACACGCACGCACACACACACATATTATTCCAAGTTACAGAAAAACATCTGAGTGACCGATTTAGGTCTCTTGCTCTAAGTAAGAGACAAGAGTCCCTCTTTACCACTGTTTGCTTGGGCAATCTAAAATGCTGATATTCTCCTAGATCTAACAGAAAGGAAAAATGGGTATCTTCTCCATCTAACACCTAAGTGGGTAACCTAGATACTGTAAAGAGAGGCTACATAAAGGATGCAACAGACCGTTCTGAAGTGAGAGCCAAATATTTCACCTGCAACTCTTTGGAAAAGAACGGGAAAACACATGCAGCTTAGCCAAAAACCGTATTAACATGGAATTGCCACAGGCTAGTAAGTTTTGGGGAAAAACAAAACAAAACAAAACTCTACCAAACAAAATTTTACTGTTGTTGGTCGGGTGAGAAAAGAGCAAATGTGAAAAGCACAGCTCTTATTTGTTCAAATTGATCATGCCCACACTCTGCGACGTTTACTTAAAAGAAATGGGTGAACTGCTTTTTTAGAGAGTACTTACAAAACCAGAATCAAATTCACAAGTAAAGGAGCCAATTAACAAGCATTTTCCTGCTGATATCCTAGTGGTGGCTAGGGGATGATAGCTAAAAGTCTATGATTATTCAAAATTTCTCAAGTTCCTAAAGCTGATAGCTAAATTTTAAGCGAAGAGAAATTTTCATATCAATCCATCTTTTCTCTTTAGGAAATGAAACAAAAATTATCAGAGAAATAAAAATCTATTCTACCAAGGAACTAGGAACATTAAATGTTAAAATACAAAAATTTTATTGCCAACACTGCAGTAGTAGTATGACTTTTGTCAAATTATTGCCAACTAGCCAAAAAACAAATTAATGCTACAAGATCCATCATAAAAGATTAACACTATAATTTAATTTAATATACATTCAGTCACTCACTATTAATTTTTCTTTCTATGTGATAAAGGAATTTCAACAACTGCTTCCAGACTGAAATCTCCTGGGAAATACTTCCCATTAATAAAAAGAAAACTTTTATATAAGTAAATTCATATAGTTCAATCAAAATTTCAAGTCAATAGCTAGAATCACTTAAAGTTAATGAGCTACAAAATGTATTCAATAATACTTTACATACTTTTGCTTATACTTCATAAGTCTTTACTATTTACAAAGCTAGTAGCTTTATAATACCTCAAGTTTTGAGCACTATAAGAGGGAACTGGAAAGAAAATTTGTTCTCTCTGGATAATCAGAATTAACTTGAGAATATGTTCATAGTTTAGTAGTTGATTCAGTTTCCCTTAGTTATTGAATCTTGTTTAAAAAAAAAAAAAAGGAAAGAAATTGCCTTTCCTTCACATAGCACCCAAATAGAAAACTTTTAAATTAAGTTATATTTACATATAAGTCAGATGTCCTTTCTACACAAGAATATAACACATACAAAAGTATAAGGGAAACACAAGATTTCAAATTATGTTTGAGGAGGAGTAACAGAGCATTTGCACTTAATAACTAAACATTATAATTAAGAGAAAACAAACCATATTCTTAAAGAAGTAGTCTGTCTTCTGTCACGGACAGCATATAAGTTGCTCTTTTATTACAGAAAAACAATGTTTACTACATCAATGAACGACTCTTTATCAAAAATAGTAGCCAAAACTTGTCTATTCCTACAAGTTCAAAACATCCTTCCTAATTTTCACAGTTCTTCTCTGGACAGTCTAAAACAAAACGCTTTCACTTTGTTAGAAATAATGGACTTAAATCAGGTTCATAAATTTTCAATTACACTTCACTTCCAAAGCTTTGGAGGAGAAACTTGCGCATATTAAAAAAAAAAAAAGTAACACTGCAATTCTACCACTGATGGATTAGCTTTGTACCAAGGCAATACAAAATTATTTCATTTTTTTTTCCTGTGAAGAGTCCTTTGGAAGTGACTTGTTTCCATAGTCTTTTATCCAACAACAACAACAAATCTAGTCATAAACCTGGCAAGTCAAAACAATAACCAGCAAAGTCTAACATTTCTTACCTGATACAGGTAAGCACCAGCTCCCAAATGCCACCTTGGGATAGGTCAGACTAGTAAGCAGGCTCATATTTTATGATACTAGAATGAACAGGAATAAATCTGTGTTGTTCTTTCTTTAGCAAAATCTATAGCAGCAGCTACACCACAAGGTGAGAGGACCCCAAAGACCTAACAAATTCAAGTGTGTCGCTAGAGAAATAGGAAAAAAAAAACATAAAATGAAGACTTACTGCTTGTCATGTGACCTGGTGAGGCGTGCTGTCCATTGGGTGTGCTTGAGGTGAGATCAATTGCCATATTGGAGTGCTCCCTTTCAGGTGAAAGCTCATTGTCACCTGCTTTCACAAAATAAAATCTTTTGGTCTCTGTTCATTGTCACATAAAATCTAATTACCAACTTTGCTTCATACATGCAGAGGCATGCATAGCATTGAAACTTTAACGTAATACATTTTTTCCCTTAAAAGAAACTATCAGGAACTATAATTTAGAAATATATAGCAAATGAATGAAATAATGAACAGCCATGACCAGCCCACAAAAAAAGAAAAAAAAATTACAAAATTTGATTATCACAATAATCTTAACTGTAAAATAAGGGCAATTGGAATAGTTGATTTCTAAAGTATTTTCTGTTGAAAAAATGAGTTTTCTTTTAACATCTCACTTAACCAATAAGCACAGAGTATTTATAATGAGCATTTGCCAAAACACTGACTATCAGAGAGTCAGATGTTTAAAAGGAAAGTTGGCTAAAAAAAAAAAAAAAAAAAAAAAGGGGAACTTAAGGAGCTTTCACATTATGTGTCAGAAAAGTTAGGTTACAGAGTAGCAGTAAATATTTAGTACACACCATATTAGTAGACATATATGTAACCTGAACTCTAAACTTAAAGTAAATTAAAAAACTCCAGTGCAAAAGTGCTGATCTGTTAAGCTACTTACTAACACACCATCATCAATAGAGTAGGTATATTCTTATATTTCCTTGGTTTTGCTTCTGTGCTATTATTTTCTCAAACTCATTGAAAGGTGCAATTGTGAACAGAGAAAAGAGTATAGAATTCTTGATGAAAACTTAATTCAGAAATTAAAATACAGGTAGCACAAACGTTATTTTATTACCAATAACAAATTAATGAAAATGAATACTTACACGTTATATAGCCATCAATAGCCTCTGTTTCCATAGTCAAAGTGCAGTGCTGCAATACAAAAGATGATACCCTTAGCACAATGATACCTTTCAGTATCTGCCATTAAATGCTTAACTTATTTGAAGCTCCAAGCAGTTAGCCCATGTTGCTGCTCCTGTAACCTGGGCCCAAGAAACATACTACAGCGTACTGTATGTGCTCATTTGCAAGTCACTGAACTCTTTCTGCAAATGATCTGATTCCTGCTGGAGATAGGATAGGAAAGATAAGTGTGCTGTGAGATGGGCTGTATCGAGAAAGGAATAACTCTCTTAATCAGACTTTACTTAGTTTAAAGAAAAAATAGGGAGGGTACACCTCAAATGTGCCAGCTTTCACTGGGATTTAAGTATTTTACCATTCACTACTTCCCACAATCACACTGCAGTTTGAGGACTTCCCTGGTATACAGATAGCTCTATTCACAATTGTTGCAAGTTGGTTCATCATGTTCTAATAGGGGGAGGACAAACAAACATAAGAAAACAAAACAAAACAAAAATTTAGTGCCCAAGTGTGTCTCGAAGATCTCTGCAGCAGTCACCCTACTCCCAGACTTGTATTGACATTTTAGCCTACACTAAGTTCTGTGTAAGCACCTGTTCAATGTAACCTTAATTTCCTGCCAGACCAAGGCTGGATACAAATGCCAAGCCAACTTAATACATTCTGATTTTGAAAATTTCATAAACTTTTTGCTCTTAGGAAGGGGATCACTTTTTTTAAAGTTTGGGGAATTATTTTCGTGCACCAATGACACAAAACAAGAACTTAATTCTCAGAAACAAAAGTAAATTGTATGAGATGACACCCCCTAGCTTTGATTTCACATAATGAAAGGATCGATAAGCTAACTGTATTCTTTGAAGGAAAAAGTTTAAAGAATTGACATGTCCTGAGGAGATTTTTACTTATTTTTTTCCCTTTGGCCCTGGTCTTCTTTGCCTTTAGTTTCAAAACTCTCACTGCACCAGCAGCTAAATTATTCACAATGAGCCATTTCTGTATTGATCGCCAAGTATATTTAGCCCTGGCTCCTGGAATTTCTCCATTACTTACTGGAAAACAGGCAGCTTCACTTCTTGTCTCCAAAACCACTTCCCTTCTCCCTCCCCTCCCCTTCTTCACCACCACCCTCCCCACCCCACCCCCCAAAAAAACTTTTCTTTCTTTCTTTATGGAATAATCAGATCAAATTCCCAACTCAGTCACTACATAGCACTTAAATTTCAACCTGCTGTACTGTTATCAAATTCTTTCAAATTATGATTACATAAGGCTTCCAAGAAAGGCATCTGTAAAGTTTAAAAGGGGAGCAGTTTCTTCGGATATTTTACAAATGAGTTTATCTCTTTAAAAATGTACACATTTAACACACACATATTAAAAAGAAAGAAACGTCAGGGAGAAGCGAAAGAAGTCTGCCCCATCAATGAAATGGTTATTAACCCTCAGAGAAGGAAAGAAAGAAAAAGAAAAGGAGAAAGAGAAACGAAATGTACATACAAAAGAAATTGTCCTTTGATTAAAAAAGATTCATCACCATTTCCAGCTCTGTCGGGAGATCTCAGCTTCTTCTAACCCCTCAAAGAGGAGGTGACAATGTCGGGCTGAAGATAAACGGAGAGAGAAAGAAAGAAGTTTTTTGTGTTTCCCCCTTCTCTCTTTCCCTCCCTTGCCCCCTCCAAGCCAAGCCCCCTGCAGAGTTCAAGGCGAGGAGGAAGGAAAACCACTTTACAGGTGGGTCATTCCGAGCCCAAATCCTGCAAACAGATCGGCTGATAAACAAAACCAAGAAATGAGAGAGAAGGAACACCCCCCTCTCCTCCTCCTCCTCCTCCTCCTCCTCCTTCCACCCCTCCCCCTCGTCCCTTTGGGATGGTCTAGTAGGAAAAGTCACTCAGGAATGGCACCACGTACTTTCAGGAAAGAGGAAAAAAAAAAGAGGGAGAGAGAGAGAGGTCAGTCAGTGCTACAGCAATGCGATTAACAAGAAGAGAAAAAACTTGATCCACCGGTTCCTTAAGAATCGACCAAAAGCTAAGACAAGAAAACTGAAAGAAAAGGTGGGGGGGTGGGTAAGAGGGGAGGGACAGTCAGGCAGAACCCAGTGAGGAACCTAGGCCAACTTCACAGGACTGTTTTTCGCCCTTGGCAAAAAAAAAAAAAAAGAAGAAGAAGAAGAAGAAAGAAAGAAAAGAAAAAAATTAAATCTTAATTCCATCTCTTTCGCCCATACAAGAACCTGTCAAAGTGATTTAACTGGTGCCTTTTTACATGTGTCATGCCAGGTTTTTTGCTTTTTTAAAAATTCCAACAGGATCTGGATATTACCTTCTACCAGGACAGCTACAATTTATTCCAAGCTACCCAAGCTTTCTTGGAATTCAAGTTAAAACAAAGCAAAACAAGTCAAAATCCATGACAGCTGCAGAGATGAGAACTGATTAATCGATTAACATCCCCGAAACACATTACGAGGAGGGGACGATAAATTAAGACAGAGGACATCATCTTCAACCCGATTCCCTGAGCGTCCTTTACAGAAATCATCATCCTAATCATAACCACAATCCATCCCGCCCAGAGAAAAATATCTATATTATTATTATTACTGGTTAACAGCAACAAGTCATTTGATCACATCACAGTGCAAAACGAGATGCTATATAATTACACTTAACTTTGAAAACACTCCCCCCTTTGCAAATCAGATACACATATTTATATATCATCTATGAATCAGAAGACAAATAAAACAAGAGCTGTTCTTCACCACGCAAAAGCCAAGCGGAGATTTACCTCAGCAGTGCATGCAGTAAAATAATCCCATCACCCTTTTGTTTGTGTTTACTGTTAGTGTATCCTCTCTCTTTCTTTCTTTCCTGTGCCTAACGTGTGTTTGTGCACTGCAGTTGGTGGTGGAAACTAAGGCAGTGGATCTGTAGCTAAGGGTAATCCTGTTTTTACTTCCTCCATCTTCAGCGAGGAGCAGGGTTAGCCCGGGACAGCTGGTCAAACCCCGAGAAACCGATCCGCCGGAGCCCGAGCACAT
>NC_048219.1:176029415-176139603 GCF_002007445.2 Ailuropoda melanoleuca
GGGGGGGTGTGTGCTGTGTGTGTGTGTTTGTGTGTGTGTGTGCGCGCGTGTGCGCGCGGGTTGGCGAGGGCGCGTGTGCGCGTGTCTGAGCTCTGGGCCGCTCGGCGCGCTCGGCAATCGATTACAGGACAAGTGCTGCCCGGCGGCTCCGCGACGCGCGCACTCCCTCGCGCCCACCCGCGCGCCCGGCCTCGTCGCCCCCGGCCCTGCGGCCCCCAGACGGCGGACCCCGCCCCCAAAGGGGGACCAGGTAATCTGCTTCCGAGAGTGCCACGGCGACCCCAACCCGCTCCCCCTGAGTCATAATAAATCTCACGTTTTCTGCCGGCTGGGAAGGAAGGATTGGAGCGGTGAGGGGAGGCTCATTTCGGCCGCTTGAAGTTTTCTTTCAAACTGGGATTTGTGACGAGGCTGGGCGAAGGGAGCGGGACGATGACCTAGGCGCCCGACGCGGAGCTCAAGCATCGGCGTCCTGGCCGGAGCCGGGGTGTGCGCGTGGACCCACCCACTCAGGCTTCGCAATAAACTATGCGGTACAATTTCAGAAAACGGCACCGGGGAGAACAGGACACGAATCAAGATGAATTGAGGGAATGAATTGAGAAGGAAATTCAGGTCTGAGATGAAGCTCAACTATTTTGAAAGTGCTTTACAGTGCAAGTTTAAAATTAGAGTGTTTACTTGCTTTTACTCCCCGGGGCTGGTGCTGCATTCACCAAAGTCAAAGGAACGGGTGGAGGGTTCAAAAAGTTGGTACGGGGGAAGTGTTGCCGTCAATATCATCAGGTACAGCACAGCTTTTTTATATGGGAAGAACGTCTGTGGATCGTCATGAAAAAAACAAATGCATATTTCTTCTACAAATAGTAGCATTTAGCATCTAACTTGACCACATTTGCAAAAAGAGGGAATAGAGGCTTCTATAATTAAAGGGAAAGGGAAAATGAAAGGAGCTGAAAATACTGAACTGTGTAGTCTGGGTGGCTTAAGTTTGAAAACACATGAAATTATCAGGACTGCCAAACAGCATTTCTGAGAAACCATATCACAGATTGTGAAGAAAATCAATGCTGAAAGAGTTAGGAGGAGGCATCGTACTCCCACTCCTTTCAAGAATCCCAAAAATAGTTGCTGAGTTTTGGTTTTTTGTTTTTTGGGTTTTTTTTTTTCCTGCAGTGGGAAGAAAAATGCTACGCTGAAAATAAAATCATGAACTATATCTTAAACTCTAATCTGTAGGTCTATAAAATTTTGGAACATTTCTTTTCTTTAGATTTTGGGGTGGGGAAGGAATTCATTCTCATTCATAAACACTGAATAATGTATACCATGTGACTTGTATAATAACTATATTTAAGTTGTATAATGAATTACTTCTTAAGAGTTTATTTCATACATTGTATTTTTTAAACAGTTGTACAGATAGGCTCGTTTTTAAATTATGGAAAATGAAAGTTGGTACCATAGTGCAAACAAGATTAATGAGTTTTCATTGGAGAACAAATCATTTGGGCTTAGGTCAGCAACAACAACTTTATGACAATTTTAAGAAAAATCGCAGTTCCTGTGAGGTATATATATGTATTTTTATCCTCCCCTGTGAGTTATATATTGGTAAGGCAGATTTTTGTGGGGTTTTTTAAAGCTAACTGTTATCTAAATAAAATTAATTTTCCTGAAGTCATATTTGGAAAAGACTGAAATTAGAACTCCACCAATCATTCCAATCATCGCAGTAGATAGCAAAGATTTTAATCCTAAATTATCTTAGAAAATTGGAATGTTGTTCATTATATATAAATTCCCAATATATAAAGGGAAACATAACTTCCCTGAATTGCCACAGGTCCTTCCTAAAAATTAAGCCTGTGTTTAAGTATCTGCAAAGTTATGGAGGTCCTTGGAAAAGATGAATTAAAACATATTCAAAATTAAGATGAAATATCTGGCTAGTTTAGTCTAATTACAAGTAGAAGAGGATCCATTATCAAGTCTTAAGGAACCATTCTCAGATTTCCCAAAGCTACCCGAGTTGGAATAGTCCTTACCCCTAGCTGGTTGGAGCTTAATTTAGCTCCCTTGAAAGCCTATCGTTTTCATGAGTTACTTTCATTGGCTCCAAAATCACCAGAGGCACACTCTCTCCCTCTAGTGGCTAAGTATTCAGACACTTTACAGTTGATGGCCAAGAATGAGGGTTTTAGGCAAGGGGCAATGGCTCCCAAATTTTAGAATGGCAAAGATCATATAACCACTTGTGAGAATTAGACCAATTTGGGAAATTTCCCCTGTTTTTAACGTCTTATGTTTCTTTCTCATTTGCAGATCGTGGTGTGTCCAACTCACCCCAAAGAAGTCAAGATTATGTTTACACACTAAAACTAGGGGTTCTAGTTCGTCCTCTGCAGTTGAATAATCCTGGCTCTGAGACTCACAATTGTACTTGTAGAAAGGAAACTTTGTATAAACTAGGAATTCACTGTGTTCACAATTTTTCTCAACAGTATTTTTATAGTGATTAGAGGATGTATTTATTTCCGTCCTTTGCTGTAACTACACTACACACATTTTAAAAGTACGTATATGGTTATACTATGCATAAAAATGTATCACTAGGGAAGTGAAATACCATATAAATATTCACTTTAGGGAGTTAGTGAGGAGGTGGGGAGAAAACATACCCATAGCCACCATTATTCAAATAGCTGTTTCTTTCTCATCCTTTCTGTCCCATCCTATCAGAAACTGTGCCTACTAGCTAGCACCAACCCTTAACTTAGCACTTTGCACATTTCTTTCATTATACAATTTGTAAATATTTTTTTGTTGAGTTTTAAAAGAAAATCTGTCTCCCCCACTAGAATGTCATCTTTTTAAGAGCAGAGATTACGTCTGTCCTGCTAACAATTGTTTTCTCAGAACTAGCACAGTGTTTGGCATGTCGGTACTCGATAAACCTTTACTAAATGGATGAATGTGGAGCTAATCACATACTCACCTGGCTTCACCTTGAAAACTTAACTGTTATTAAGGGACAGAAAGGGTAGGATAACAAAGATATATTCTAATTCCATAAAGATTTGGTCAAGTCTTGGCTCATAAGTGATGTTATAAACATCATTAACAAACGTTTACAGGTCAACTCTCTGGCTTATGTTCACATGAAGAATGTGAATACCTTGATAGATAATATAACTTTTACAAATATAGTGGAAGAGTGGTTAAAATTGTACATCAAATATGATTTTGAGTAAAATGCGTTTATGTGACCGCTCTGTTTCATAAACAAATTATTTCATGTTAATGCCTGATAATTCATAAACTAAGTTGACTAACAAAGAATGCAACAGATTTAATTCTGTAATCACTAAATCCAATTAGCAAAAGAACATTTTTAAAAGGCAGTGTAGCTAAAAGGTACATTATGAAGTATTTTGTTTTCTTTGGGTGGCTTATTTTATGTGTGTTAGATTTCAAAGCCCTAGTACCCTTTAAAGAAATTTTAATAAAAGTGAATTTAACAAAAATTTGTTCAAGGAATTCATTCCATGTTTTTAACTTTTGATTTTGTTTTTAGCAGGGGGGCAGGAGGGGACAATTCTAAACATTGCAATAGTTTCCTAATATTGAAGCAGAAATTTTTGGAAATTAATTATATATTAATTATTTTTATTTAGATGGCTTTGTTGTGCAGGTATAGAACACGATCACCCAAAGTAGTTTCAAGTAACTTAAAATCCCTGAAAAAGTTAAAGTTAACAAGCACACAGGCACAATGTTTTAAAACTGATTGCTTGTTGTTTTATTTTTGTCAGGTGGTGTTCTCTTTGAAGTGGTGTTCTCTTTTAAATGGGATATGGAACAATGGTCTCATATTCTCCATCGACCTACATTGGCACTATGAAGAAGGAAGCAAGCCAGAAATAGAACCATAATTTCAAAGAAAACATTCTAAGATACCAAATTCAGTTCATAAGTAAGGCATATTAATACCTCCCTGAGTACATTGATAATCTGGGGTCTGTCTGGGTGGCATGTAAGTCCCACATGGTAAGGGCCATCTCATTCCATCCATCCTGAACAGTAGTTTCTTTTAACAATTCTTAAGAGTGTCACTTTGCAATTAAAGATAAGGCTCTTGTCAAATACCCATGTCCCTAGAAAAGGTAGCATTGTGACTTAAATTCACACTTTGATAGAATAATATCAGATTTCCTCTAGAGAGTACATTTTGATGTAGAGCAGACAATAAGTTATCTCTATCCCAAATGAGAATTATAAATTGCGGGAATTTAACTCATACCAACGGAGCGAGGACTGGAGAAGTTTCTGAGTAAAAATGAAAGTACACATTTTTAAAGATGCCATCAGAATATATCATAGTTGCTTTAAAATGCAGGTGTTTCAGCATTTGAGAAAATGAATTCTATTAATGCAAAAATGAAGGAACTTTGAGCTGGGTCAAGTGTAGATAGCTGATGCACAAAAAACAACTCTAAAAGGCACTGAGGAGAACATTCTTCTAAAACACCCTAAAATTTATGAACACAAAAAGTTCAATGAGGTTATTGAACTCTCCAATAAAGTTAGCACCAGAGAAGAAAAAGATGATTCAACTTTCTGAAGACACAACTTACAAATAGAAAGGATAATAATAAGGAGAACACATTGTCTACTGAGCATTAATTTAGATAAAGATAATAAATACACTCTGGGGATAAGAAGGAAAACCAAAAATGATCATTTGACTTTGGAATTAATAAGTGAAATTAGGGCATATTAATCTAAAGACCTATAATACCAACAGTCAGATTCTGCTAGAGATATCCATAGTCTAAAACGGATGACAGGTTACATCTCAAGGGAAAGACTTGGTAGTTAAACCAGTGCCAATAGGAGTGTGATCCTGTTTTTTTTTCTTTGGTTTTTTAGTCCTGTGAAAAGCTCATGGGATTACATGTCCAGTTTTTGTGAGAAGCCTCAACACTTTGTAAACCAAAATTCTTTCACAGTGCAGCCGAGTCTAATCACATGTTTAAACAATCCTATATAGACCAAAGAAAATAGAAGAACACACTACCAACAGAAAGTGAAGGAAAGAATCCTGGGATTCAACCTTCCCCCTTTTTATGGCCAGATGGTGACAACTTAAGGAATTAAAAGCCACGCAGGGATAGAAATGGGGAGCCGTTTCCTGCCTGATAAGTCTGAAAGACGGCTGTGGTTTGGAAGAGGGAAATTAATCAAAGAAAGGTCATTTACAGGTAGTAAAGTCAAATGTCACCTCCCCCAATTCTCATGACTTGTGGTTTAGAGAAAGGTTAGCTTAATATAGAGGTTAGTGTGGCATTCTGAACTGTCTCAAGACATGATAGATGAAGATGAGAATAACACTATCAGTATCCCACCCCCTAACAGCTATGTTCAGGCTTCAAAAAGGTATTTAAAACTTGACGTCATGGTGAGGTACTAGACACCTGGGAAAGTCCCACTTAATAGACTAAGGGTATCATCAAAAGTCCTCTAAACTGTATTCCACAAACTGCCTCATTGAAAGACTATGTTTTTGAAATAATTTCATTTTTGAGAAATCCTTATGCAGAATCTACAGCACTTTAGATTGATGATATAACTGATTTCCATGGGACTACCTATATGCCATCATTACCATTATAGGCATTTACTTTATGCCAAGCATCATGATAAGCATGTTACATTATCTCATTTAACTGCCATAGTCATTTTTAAGATAATATTAACCCTAATTTTTACATGAAAAAAATTGAGGTGTGAATACATTATTAATCTTTTCAGGATAGCATAATGTCAGAGTTGGACTCAAAGACATGTCTTAAGTTCTAAAAAGCCCATAGTAATACCCACCATGATGTATTTAGCAATCATACAGAACTGTTGGCTGAAGTTAACTCCAGCCCTTTGGGTAACTACTGTCCAATATTGAACCACTTGGAAGAAAACCCAAGTGTCCACAATGTTCTTAGAAGTTTATTCAAATGTGGTATCAACATAGAACTCCACCAAATCCAGGGCCTATCTGTGAAACATGACCTATTTGACTTCTAATACTTTAACATCAGGTATTCATCTTCCTTGAGCTCTTCTGAACAAGTGAATGACCTGAGAGAACCACTGAGAGTGAATTAAAGGATAACCACCCCATAAGAAATTGAGTGTCAATTAATGGTGACAAAGAGATAGAGACAAGATCTTAACTTAAATTCTGGATCACCAAGCATATTTGCACTTTTGTTTCAAAAGAGATTGCTTCTGATTCGTTGCTCCCAAAAACAAGCATCACACTCCTTCCTTTTGTAGACTTACCTCACCTATGTGTGCAAAGAATGAACGACTGAGTTTGTGTAGTGAACGTTGTGATTTTAAATGGTTATGGTGTTCTTAAATGACATTTTGAATTCAAGAAACATTTTTTTCTAGTGGAGAGCAACTCTCAGTTTATAGTAAAGGTCAATTTGAACATTTTGCTAGGATCCATTAAACAAAGCCTGTGAGATTAGGATTTTTCTCTGTTTTAATTTACAAATCGAATACTGGAATAGAGACATAAATCGACACTGTTTTAATTAGGTTTTCCTATCCCAGTCTGCATAGGTAATAAGAGTTATATATTTGTTTTCTCATAGCAGGGTTTTTTTCCCCAAAAACAACAAGAAGTAATACTTTGATTTCATAACAAGAGATACTATTTATGAGGGAAGCTGATTGGTGGCTTTGGGGGAAATTTGTTTCAGGACATTTGAAATAACCTGTCCAAAGGCAGAAGAGCTTCCCAAAACATCTTGAAATAGCCAAAATATGAAATGAACAAAGGTTCTGGTATGTTCATAATATATTCTTAAAACAAAGATTTTATTTATTTGAGAGAAAGAGAGATGAAGGGGGGCGTGGCTGGGGGGGGGGACAGAGGGACAAGCAGACTCCCCGCTGGGCACAAAGCCGGATGGGGGCTCCCTCTCAGGACCCTGAGATCATGAACTAAGCTGAAGGCAGATGCTTAACCGAGTTACCCAGGCGCCACATTTATAATATATTCTTAAAAATAATCAGACATCTTCTGATACTTATGTTCGAGAATAAATGCCTAACAGAAGACTTGTTAAATAGGAATCCTGTTTCTTCACAATCTAATATATCTGAGAGAGGGGTACCCTTCTCCCAAGTCTTTGGGAATATTGTTTTCAGAGTTCATTCCTGTTGTAGAGGTGGACAATGCAGGCTATAAGGCCTGATACCATCAGACAGTCTCTCATACGCAGAATGCTTTGATCAATTCCAAACCCAACATTAGCCACTTGGTGTCATTTTCCCTTTCCATGTCATTTTCCTATGTGGAGAGAGTATACTCAACAATTGTTTACCTTTATATATAAATGATGTTTCTAGGTTTCATACAGCCATGTTTTATAAGTTTAAACATTTTTAGTTGTCCTAGATGCACCTATAAACTTGAATTTCTGTAACCCCACAAGGCTAAAGGCCGGGTCCTGGATAGTGAAGCTCATTAAGGTTATTCCATTTTGCACGTGCACATGACCTTTGTCATCTGGCCAGACTTCTCTCCTAATCCTCAAGAATATCATGGTCTCATGATATGGTCTCCTTTTGCCTGTTTTAGAACTTCAATGAATCCTTCAACCTCAATCAAGTCAGGCTGCTTAAGGAGATTCATGAGGGACAACAGCATTTTTGAGATAAGCTACCTAAACGGAACGATGCAGAGATCTGAGAGGAAAACCAGTAGATCTAAGAATAAAGGAAGAGACCAACAGCAGCAAATGCTGCCTGTAGGAATGACAGCAGAAAATAGATTGGAGTCATTGAGGAGAGTGTGAGGAAATAGGCTGTGAGTATAGAACAATAATCTCGATGAGTTTGGCTATAAAAGGAAAGGCAGTGGCTAGGAGCTGGAGGAGAATGTGGGGTTGAAAAAGGTTTTGTTTTTTAAGACTTCAGCATGCTGATCAGAAGGTGTCAATAGCAATTTAGAGATTGGAGATAGAAGAAAATTGGTGAAGGGAGGTCCCTGAAGGGACAGGAAAAAAAAAATATCTAAAGCACAAATGAAATAATTATATCTCTTGTACGGAAGAGAAACAAGAAAGAATGAGTACTTGCAAAGTCTGTTAGTTGATGTGATAGAAGTTGGGGAGGGTTTGAAGAAGGTGTCAGTGTTATTTACTGAGATTGAAGGGAAAATTTGTTGTATTGAAAGTTTAACAAAAGTTAATAGCTTGAAATACTTGCTATGAAGAATGTAAGAGAGGGTAACTTAAAAAAAGTATATGGAAAGATTGATGGGCAGAATAGAGGAACCAGTGGAGGCTGGTGACAACAAATAAACCATCCATATGCTTGATGCAATAACTTACAGGTGAGCTCACAGTCCGGGTATAATAATCTTGAAAACATGAACAACAGGATTGACCCAGTGTAGAAATTTCAACAGGTAGGGAGATTTAAGACCCTAAATCAAAATAATTGAGTTTAATGAAAAGAAATAGAGTAATGGTCTATTGAGTAAGCTTTATAGAGAAGGATACCAACTGATAGGGTGCTGATCAATACAAAAAGTAGAGTGATATAGAGCCCTTGAGTCCCAGTGAGGCTGAAGAACTTGTCTAAAAGGGAATGCTGAGTGAGAGATACGAAAGTATATGGGACTCTGAACAGATATTTGATATTTCTGTTGAATAAAAAATGCCAGGATCCGGAATGGAGATTGAGAAGTCAGGACTTCTAGGGGTTGGATTATCAGAAAAGTGCCGGGATAATCAGGAGATTACCTTGGGTCTTGGAAGCAGAGGAAGATACTGAACTACGTGCTGAAATCTTTGAAGAGCTAGTCCCTGAAAGGCTGATAAATAACAGCAAAGAGGAAGAATAGTGAGGAGGTAGCAGTGAAGGAGGGACATCAGAGTAACTAGTTTTACACAAGAGTGTAAATATTCTGAAAAAGTGGTTTGGGTTGTACAGGGGATGTTGATCCTGTTTTCTAACCCTGAGCTAGGTGAATTATAGGCAAACTAGTGGCCTTCTCTTGAGAGGACTATAGGTAAGGTGACCTTAACATCTATTTTGTCAGTAACAGTCCCAATTTACACCTGCAGTCCGGACATAACTATTAATAGTGCCCCTCTTTCGCTCTTAAAAGTGTTATGGTTTCTATGTTAAGCTACATGCTCACCCTCTCTTAAAAGGGAATCATGGCTTTAATGGAGAGCCCTTTCATTTAGGAAACAAATATTTTTTTTAAATCAATGAGAGGATGTAGGATGGAATTTCTTGCTTGTTCTGCTTGAGAAAGGAGTTCCAGGGACCATGGTAAGAAAGTTTTGAGAGGGAAAGGAGCAGTGTTATACTGAATCAGAGCAGACCACAAACAGTGGTTGACTTGAGAGTGTGGAATAGATGAGTTGGCCTCACCTGGAGCTCCCATCTTCCATTTCGATTTCCTTATCAACCTTCTGATTTCTTTGATCTGGCATCAGATTGACAGCCATGCCTTCAGAGGTTAAATATGCCTATCATTATTTATATCTTTACACTGTGGCCAGAAATTGTAGCACTGTATTCCAAGGTGAAAGATTCATGAGGCCTAAACTGCTACAGATCATGGCCATACAATGGCTCCTAATTAAAATGATAGCCTCCTCACACTTGCTTCTCCTTGCACTTTTTGAGTTCTCTTTCTTTGGAGTTTTGGCAGATATGGCTTCCTCTGTCAATGTCATTACTTACTTAAAAACCAGGGTAAGAAAACAAGACACTTTCTGACCTCTGGATCTTATGAAGACTGGTGTCTCATCAAAGTCATTAGATTTTGCCAAGCATTGTATACTGAGAGCTGATGATGAAAGGAGTAGAGTACTTTAGTCAGATAATAATGCCAAAAACCAAATAGTAATGGCCAATCTTGTGAAAGCAAAGTGTTCTTACATCTCTAGTCATGGCCATAGGCTGAAATGCACTTTCAAAGACCAGTATAACATGTAACCATATTGGAATTCAAGATTTTTTTTTTGTAAAAGAAATGGTCCCACTTCCACTTGACACAGAAATCCACATTACAACATCTTCATAGGAGACCTGTAAGTCAATGAAGTCATTTGTGTTTAAGTCTGTAAATAATATACTGCAATGCAACTGAGGCATAAAGCTTATTGATGTAGCTTATGGAAATATAGATAAAGCCATTTCCCTGAGTTATGAACATTCTTCATTCACCATGACAAATAAATATATAAGTTAAAATGAGTGGTTTTTATTCACTTTCTAAAAATCTTCATTCCAATTTACAGACTGTTCAGAGGAATCCTTGAAGTAGTAAGTTTGCAGCATCAATTTAAAATAGAAATCATTTATCTAAAAATCTATATAGTTTTTCAGAATTGCCTCATGATAAGAATTCAGGCTAACCTCTTAAAATCATGGTTCACAAACTTGTTTTCTGTACCTAAGCCATCCGCAGGTTTAATATTTCCCTATTTAGTTGCATCAGTTCAAAATATTCCTACTTAGTTAGTTACATCATTCCTTGCTTGAAAAAATTCTAACGAGCACTTACTCCCTTACCCCGAGCTGCCCACCCCATCCTAGAGAAATATCAGAGTACTGGAAGTATTGTAGCAGTTGGAAAAATATTTCTCTAGAACAGTGTTTTTCAAATGTCAGATTGTAACCCAATAGAGGGTTATATATTTAGTGTGTCATAACGAGCATTTTTAAAAAATGAAATAGAATGGAATAGAGTACATCACCTACAACAGGGATAAATAAAAAGGTAAACTTTGATTTTACAGATAAGCAGGATCTATCTACTGGGTCACCACATAAAATACATGTTTATCCCCTATGGATTGCATGGTCAAAAACAGATTGAAAGCCACTGTTCAAGAAAACAGATGAACAAATTGAGGTCTATCACTTTATCAAAATACTATATAGCAGTTATACAGACAGCTACGTATCAACATGGGTAAAATCCAAAATATTATATTGGGTGAAATAAGTCAATAGTCAAAGAATTTTCTTACATTAAACATTGAAAATTGTATTATGTATTGTTTATTTACATATATATATATATATATATATATATATTAAGAGTACAATAAAATGGAAAAGAAAGATACCACTTTCAGAATAGCAGTAAAGCTGGGTTGAGAGGGAGAAAGATAGGAGGTACCTATACTGTTCGAATTTCTCTTTATCTTTATTTTTATTTATTTATTTTTTAAGATTTTATTTATTTATTTGACAGAGAGAGAGATAGCCAGCGAGAGAGGGAACACAAGCAGAGGGAGTGAGAGAGGAAGAAGCAGGCTCCCAGCAGGGAGCCTGATGTGGGGCTCCATCCCAGAACACCAGGATCACGCCCTGAGCCGAAGGCAGATACTTAACGACTGAGCCACCCAGGTGCCCCTACACTGTTTGATTTCTTAATAAAATTCCAGAAGTCTGTTTTCCTCTGGTTGTACTGTTTTTCTCTGATTGAGTCACTTCATTTCTCTGATATTTGTTTCTTCACATATGAAATGAAAGAATACAAGAGAATGATCAAAATGTCCAACTGGAAGGAGAGGTAGAATTATATAATGAAGCTGTGTTTTAATCATGTAATATTCGACCCATAGAATTTAAATGATTTCTCAATATTACCAGCTAGTTAGTGGTAGAACTCAGGATAAATAGAGTCAAGTCCTCTAAAATCATACTCTTTCATCTTCTACCATCTAACCGCCCTTGATGAAAAATGAAAGGACATGGCATCATTTTATCTAGGATGATAACGTCAAGAGATCACCTTTATCCTCACCATCACCGTATAAAATGGGCCTAGTGACCAATGGTTCTTCTAGCACTACTAAAGCAAAGAGTGAAAGCTTTGAAAAGGCCAAATTTAATTAAAATGTGTCTGTTTATTGTTAAATACTAAAAGAAGTTACCATCTCTGGTTTCAGGTGACCTTTCAGTTTAGTTTAGCCACACCTTATTTTAAATGATTAGTGGTAGCCGTTTCTGGTCTCCTGTAGTTATTTGATTTATAAATTGGAGAATATAAAGGAGCTCTGTTCAAGACTGATTTGTAGTTATTGGTAGAAGTTGATTAGTGATTGACCCCCCCCATACTTCCTAAAAGAATTTGAACTCATTGTAAATTCAAAGAACAATAAGATGAAAGACTGCAAATAACATGAAAGAAACTATGAAGCAAAGGGGAAAGAAAAATATCAAGAAATTCTGGTGATGAAAAAGCCACAATTGAACACAAAGCTTACTTCTGAACTCATAGTAACCAAACAAAAGAGGAAATACACTAACTGCTCTAATTATCTAGGAAGTCTATGAACTCATCATACCAAACACACACAAAACTTCCCAGCTCAGTGCTCCAAGAAGAATTTGACCCAGCCGATACTGACAAAAGTGTCATTGGTGGTACAGGAAACAAAAACCTTCAATCTGGAAAGCCTACGGTCAAATCCCAGCTTTACCGCTTACTGTGTTACTTAATAGTTAGACAAATTTCTTAATATCCATTTCCTCATCTATTAAAAGTGGATAGTAATAATAGAATTCACCTCATAATTTTTAATAGGATTAAGTGAATTAATATTTGTAACTGATCAAATCAAGGCTGAGAACAGCCCTGCACCCTCGTAAGGGTTATATTGTATTTCTTTAAGAAATTAAGCAAGCAAATCATCTGAATAGCAGTTTTTCAAAGGACATTCTTAAATTAGTGTGATTACAGTTAGTAGTTGATTAACAAGCTGACTGTTGTTCTTTCCCTTATTTTTCTATTGATTTCCTTCCCAAGTTTTAACATCCTTTTTCCATTTTTTTAAAAAGAAAAATCAGAAAAGTGAACATATTCTCTGACACGTGGATTGGAATACACATTTCTCATGCTTGTTTTTCAAAATGTAGTCCTCCTAATAAAATATATCAGATTCAGGGTTTGTTGTTGTTTTTTTTTAATACAGATCTCAGCCCACTATAAATTAGAGCATATGTGTCATTGCCTAGAAAAACCTCATATAGCAACAAACAGCAAAATTAACCCACGCTCATGTAGGGGGTGCAAGGTTTATGACAATTTGCAAACTAAGATATCTCCCCCAGAGACAAGAAACTATCCAGTTTTTGTTTGTTCACCCTTGTTTGGAGTCTTTAAAGTAGAAAATTTTGACATAAGCATTGTTTAATGAAACCAAAGATTTAAAAAACCTAATTATAGACAAAAACTTTTGTATATGAGAAAACAACATATTCTGTCATATCTTATTTATAAGCAGCTTTAGTTCTGTTGAATTATTAAACCACATTTTGTATTTGTGTCCCTGAACTACTTTGCTGTCATATGTTACAAATACATGCTTTATATTTCCATTAGCTTAACTTAGCATCTACTATCTGCATTAATAATGTTTTCATTTAGCTCACAATAAAATATATTCTTTCACGCATGTGTACCTTATCTCCCTTACTATATTAGAGCAATTTTAGAGAAAGACTGGGTCATCATTTTTTTATAATGGTTATTATTTCTTTGTGCAATGCTTTATACAGACTTGGTATCATCTTTGTTAAAATTATCATTGAGATTGAATCCTTGTCAATAAAGTAGTATAAAATATTCCAACTCTGTCTAGTCATTCATTCATTAAAAAGAGCTTTTAATGCAATTTCCTTTCTCTTTTTCTATTTTCAAATACCTATACTTTTTTTTTTTTAATTTAGGTCTTTGCATTTTGGCTAAATCAACCAAACTATTGTTGCCTTTCTTGTTACTAAAAGTCACTCTTTTCTTCTGACTCTTTGTAGTGTTTATAAAAAGCCTGTCTCTGGAGTGTTTTTATTCCTCTTCTTTAGAAGCTATATTATCATAGTATATCAGTTCTCACCAAACACCTCAAACATTGGTGTCCATTTAGAGTACTGTATTCATATTATGTACTTTTAAAAAGTGAGCTTATGTCTTAAAATAGTATATGACTTCAATATGATCACAGAACTAAAACTAGGATTAAAGGCTAGCTTTCAGAAACACCTGTTACTTATTCTCAATTTCTTTTAACCCAGGCTAGAGAACATAGTGAACCTTTAATTTTTACTCTTTTATTTGTTTTTCTTTTATGTAATTCCAGTATTCTGCATTTCTCAATGAAATTAACAAATTCAATTGTCATTTGAATGAAATGAAAAGTTAATTTGGACTCTAGATTGGAAGTAAAATAAAATGTGTATGCTACTACTTAATAGTAATGCAGAATTCTGGCCTAATGTATCTTATCTTTTACATTTTCATTTGAAATATTGTTCTATAATAGATTTCTTTAAGAGCAATATATTTTAGGAATTGTCAGAATTGTTAGCTTATCTCTTTTCTACTCAGTTCATGTTTCTCATTTAGCTTTAGAAGAATTTAAAAATTTTTATCAGCAAATTCATATTGTAAGTTGGATGGAGAGATTATTTTATTGCAGGGAGTGAAAACTTTATCATAGTTAATTCATTTTTATTATTTAAACTTTGATTAATTCTAAGAAATATTTGCAGTTACTGTGGGTGATATTTGAGAATCTGAAGAATTAATTTAGGATGGTATCAATGACCATCAAGGTAAAGAATTAAATTCAAAGTTACATAGTGAAAGCATTGTAATATATTTTGACACAACCCATTCATTTGATATATTGTTTATTCTATCTATGTATTTCAGGGGGTCATAGTCATAAACTTTGAATATCCTTTTTTAAAATCTCTGATAATTGAAGTGAAATTAATTGTGATGTGAAATAATAAAATTGCAAAGAATTACCATAGCTTGCAGATTATTAATTGTTACTGAGCTTTGATTCTTTACTAAAAGTTGATTATGTTGCTACCCATCTCCATGGACAGAATAATGTGTGTTTTAGAAAAATTATCCAATGTATCTTATAATAAAAGGCAAAAAATCTTTTCAATAGAATTAATAAATTATTGCTTAGATTTATTTTTAACAAAGCAATTTTTATCAAGACTTATCTAGCTAAGTACAATAGCAACAATAGGGGGAAAATCAGAATCTCTCTCATTACCTGCTTCTATAATTGTGCATGCATAAAGTATGCTTGAAGCCTTTGAAAGGAGAGATTGTGCAACCTGAATACTAATTTCATGAGTACTGTAATTTCACGTCTGTTATCCATGTTCAAGCTGGTCGTGCTTTGAGGAGCAGCTGAGGCTTTATGGAAAACTTTGTAAAACATTCTATTTAGAACCAATTCTTTTTCTTTGCATTATGTGCTCTGGGTATTTTTCTTCCTTTGTGTTTTATTTTGAGAACATTTGTGTGAAAACAAGATCTTTGTTTCTTGCAAGCACATCTGCTCTAGCTGCTTATAGATTATGAGAAGTCATCATCCTCTGTGACATCATGATCATTTCCAAGGCAACCAGTTTGGCTCACTTTTTTTTTTTTTTTGAAAATATGATAAAAAGTTACAGAATGTCAGCAGCAGCAAAGTGTTTATCTCAAAACAGATACATAATAACTTCCCAGTTTTCTGTACCCACTGCATGTGGCCTGTTCATTTCAAAGCACCAAAGCTTTAGTCTATTGAATGTAATCACCTTAACATCCATGAGACTGTCAATTGCATTACCCACAATTTAGAGGAAGAATAGAATGCTTAAGGAAACAAATTCTGAGGTGACGGACTTTATTGTACCTCAGTGCCCTGTCACATGGCTTGCCTGGTGCTAGTTCAATGAGGGAGGAAATATATGAGACCTTGGTGTTTTATGTTCTACAGTAAATAATGATATAGATTTGAATAACAGCTGGAAGGATTTTGAAGCCTTTAACTTGGAAATGATTTTATGAACAGGCACTACATTCACTCAGCCACTTCAACGCTGTCACTACTGTGATGAAATGTGGCTCTGCGAGGCCTCAGAACATAATCATTTGGATAGCGAGCCAAGGCTGCTAAAGAGGACTGGAACCAGGATCAGACTTTGTGGCACGTTCTACTGCATCAATATTTGTCAAAATTATCAAGTTTTCGTCACAATAACCAAGCAATCTGTAAAGAAATATTTATTGAGTACTTGCTGTGTGCATAGCACTGTATCAGGGATTGTGTGTGATGTAAGGTAGGACCCAAGCAATCCCTGACCTCCCAGCCCTTCTTTGAGATGAATGTTTGCTTAGCGTATCATATATTTTTCAGCACTGCTAACGTATTTTTATATTAAATCCTTTTCCCTTTCACTTAAACCGCCCCATTTTATTTTTAAAGGTATACATTTCACATGAACCATGCTAGTTCAGGATAATTGGTGGTTTGAGCCTGAATAAGCTATTCTGTGTTGAATGCTAAGGAAATTTGGAAAGAGAAGGCTCAGAGACAGCTGCAGTCTGAGCGCACTTGTACTCGGAATGACAGGAATAAGATACGCGATCCTGGACCTTGGGGTAAAGCAAGTGTCAACTGAGCTGGTAGCAAACACACAGAATTGTGAATCTGAAGATAGATCAGGAATGGGAAAATGGGCAAAAGTCCTAAGGGCAAAGCATCCAAATCAAGGGAAGAAAGCCTTGGGGGTATATCTAAACAGAGGCAGGGCAGGTGGGGGGCAAAAGTCAAAATGGCAAATTCAAGAGGTCTGAGCAGTAGGGTGGGCGATATTGTAGAGGCCCAACTGCATGAATCAGGGACACAGTCAAGCAAGACTGAGCTCAGAAATAGGATAGCCACTCATGTAGTACCAAGGGCCAAGTCAGAAACCAATTAAAGATGGTCTAAAGTGTTAAATGTCCCATGATTGAGCATACTTTATGCATATTTTTATATATGTATTCACCTGGTCAATGCCAAGGACTGAGCAATATATTAGGCATGAGGGTTAGTAAAACTGACAAAGTTGATCTTATGAAACATTATACTGGGTAAAACAATAAATAATTAATTCAGCAAATAAATGTATTATTAAAATGTGTATTATATGTCAAAGTGTCATGGAAAGGAATAAAGGAGTCAGGGTAGAGGGGTGTTACTTAGGTATCATGAAAGGCCTCTCAGAGAACATAACATTGATTTTTAGAAAATCTTCTTGACCCTAGCTCTCACCCCCAGCTACCGTGGTCTTCCAACTTTACAGCTATTTAAGATTCATATCCATGGTTAGCCTTATTCCCAGCTTTTGTAATCAACCACTGGTCTCCCCACACCCAGTGATTTCCACCACTAAAATCTCCTTCGCATTCCTGATTTATCCCATATGTCTGTCCAGTCTCCAAGGTCAGCTGACATCCTTTGCCTGATTTGTCTTATTGCCACTTAAGCCCTCATGCTGATATTATGAGGGTGGAAGTTTGTTTTATTCAGAAGAGCCTAACATTCATAATAAATAAGCCCAAATATCTCAGTGACTTAACACATTAGAAGTTCATCTGTTGCTTGAAGTGTTTGCTGAGATTCAGGACATTTCCAAACTTGCTCAATCATCCCTTTGGGGGATTGGAGTCTTCTGCTGGCTCCTCTGCATGTGCCTGGCAGACAAGAAAAGGGAGAGAATAGAAGATCGTGAGGGAAGTTTCTGTGGGCAGGCCACAGAACCATTGTGCATCCTTTTCTGCCCACATTGCATTAGACAGAACTCAGTCATATGGAACACCTAACAACAAAGAAGGCTGGGAATATAGCCTAACTGTGCCCTGAAGGAAGAAGGAAAGAGGTTTGGTGAGTGCAACAGTGTATCTTTTTATTCACCCCCCAAAAAAAAGGAAGAGGGAAAGGAAGAGGAGGAAGGAAGAAAGGGAGGGAGGGAGGAAAGAAGGAAGGAGGGAGGGAGGGAGGGAGGGAAACATTCCACTCTTTTTCCCACACAAAGAACTTACTCCTCATCTCCCCAGTGAGATCATCCAAAGCTCCATCCGTCACTGAGACTGCTTAAAGCCCAGAATCTCCAGGCTCATGTGTGTGTGGCTGTCTCACGTCCAGGAAGGAATGTTCTCCTGAGTATGTGGCCTGTGTGGTTACATGGGTCCCCACACTCAGATGGGCCCCTGCAGTTGGTTTAATGCTCTGCCCTCACTTCATGAAATTACTAATAATATTACTGTTGAACTTGTGTTTTATAAATGAAGTCCAGTGGGATAATGCAGCACGCACATGAGCAGAGCAGGTATGTGTGATATGTGTGTCCTTTGTTCCTTACTGCCCCCATTCATATGCAGTTTGTGTTGCTCATGAGTGCAGAATTCTGGCAAACCTATGATGTTTGGGAGTTTAGCAAGGCTCTGTGTTGAGTACAAGATAAGTATGCCATATCTATGGCTAAGTAAGCAGGGCATTGATAGCCCTGAGAGGCCATGCTTTCCATTTGAACTAAAAACTTGCTTTGAACACAGAAGAAGATAATGGCATTCTAAGAAACACAGAAGATCCAGGAACTCTATTATATCCTTTTTCCTTATTCTATTTTTCCCTGTATTAGCCAACCACCTACACTAATGTGATGTCTTAGAAGGAAAGAGAAAGATAGAACAACCGTAGCTCCTTCTTTCATTCCTTACTTACTCATCAGTAAGCCAAAGGTAGAGAATTGAAAGAATGTGCCTGCATGGAGAAACAAAATAAAACCTGTTGCATTATTGTGTGCAACATTGCCACTTCTCTTTTAAGAACAAAATGCATACACATGTTTGAGACACAAAATACAAACTGTATAATTTCATTAATTCCACATTTGAATTAAATGCTCTTGTATTTGCATTTAAAACTGGCATTGCACAATAAAAACATGAACAGTAAAATTAAACATTTCTTTATTTAGAATGACATTAAGTAGAAATATAAAATACCATGATAAGTCAAAACATACTGTAAAAGAAGGGATAAGGCTTTTATATTTTAGTACTTTCAATGGCAACTTTTCTCTGCTTATTGAGCAAGGATCCCAAATTTTCATTTTCCACTAGGGCATGCAAAAATCATGTAGCCTTCCCTGCATCCAGTGCTCTGCATTTTCCCACTATAACTGCAATAAAAGCTTCCAGTAAAAAAGGGAAGAACAGGATACACATAGCCGTCAATGACTTGCAGAAATTATTAAATCCTTCTGGAGAGGCCCTGTGAAGGGTGATTAGCCAAGATGGGAATAGTTTCTTATTCTGTCCCTGATTCTTCTTTCTATGGCCCTTAGCTCCTCTCTCTGAGAATTTCTTCCTTAACCATTATCTTCAACAGAAATATCTGAAATGGTTGTTGAAGAATATCCTCTCCTTGTGGACTGTGCCGCTTTCATATCTCTCTTCCTCTCCGAGGGTGGTTTTAAGGTCTTTATTTAGCCTTGGTTGATGGTTTCTTTGGCACTACAATTTATTTAAAACTTTTTTTGGTAAGTTTCTGATCTATTTGTTTTCAGTTAGTTCCATGTGCCAAGGTTTTTTTATAGTTATTAAACTTGGTTTATTCCTTGTTTTCTGGTCCCCATATTTTTTTTCTTCCACTTAGTGGCAATCTGAAACCATATGCTATGAAAAGATATGCTAACCTCTCTGATGTTTACTGAAGGGCTGAGTCATTTGAGAAATCTCCCTGGCCCTGTGTCATTTGGGGCCATTTTTTATTTCAGGTCCGAAAGCTATCAACTTTTCTACCAAGGAAGGCTCTTGATCCCTGAACTTTCTACTCTCATGCTTCTTGGTTTGAAAATTGGCCCAAACTCACCTGAGCTACATGCTATTCTTGCGTAAGTGGTGGTCAACACACCATCGAGCTGACAGGTCCAGCTACTGCCCCCGAGTTACAGGCTCAGGAGATTTGTGGTCTGCCTTCCATGTTCTCCCATGAAAACTTTACTGAAAATTTCCTGAGGCATAGCAGAACTCTCCAGACATCTAGCCTGCTGCACTGTATCCTTACCTTCTGCTGGCTGAAGGTGCCAATGGCACTTATCTTGGGTTTATTACAACAGAAGAACATGTCAAAGTACCAATTTCTGTACTTCCCAAGGGAGTATAGTTCCTGTAACTAGACACTAAAATCTCGGTGCCTTCACACACTAAAACTTATTTTCGTTTACATCACACATTACTATGGGCTCGTGAGCAGCAATGTACAACTCAGTGATTAAGAGAACTAAGCTCCTTCCATCTTAAATGAATTTATTTCTTATTATCAAAATTCTTATTTTTAAAATCTTGTTTTACAACTCTTTGCTGAAACAATCAAAAAGTCTAATTAGAAGTTCAGTTTATTTGAATGCTTTCCTTTACTAAGAACATATTATGAGCAACTATATGCCAACAAATTAGACAATCTGGAAGAAATAGATGCATTCTGGGGTGCCTGAGTGGCTCAGATGGTTAAGCGACTGCCTTCAGCTCAGGTCATGATCTCCAGGTCCTGGGATCGAGCCCCATGTCAGGCTCCCAGCTCAGCGAGAAGTCTGCTTCTCCCTTTCCCTCTGCCTCTCCCCCTGCTTGTGCTCTCTCTGTCTCCCTTTCTCTCAAATGAATAAATAAAAAATCTTAAAAAAAAAAAAAGAAATGGGTGCATTCTTAGAAATGTATATACTACCAAAACTGAAAGAGAAAGAAACAGAAAACCTGAGCCCAGCAAGGAAATTGAAGCAGTAATCAAAAATCCCCTAATGCTTTCCTTTGACAGCTGAAAAAGACCTCTCACAATTAGAGGTAGAACCAAATGGAAGAAATATTGGCTTGCACTAAAAAAAGTTATGATGCTTTGTTTCCAATCCTATCCAAAAGATTACACAAAGGTTTTGTTGAAATTTTGCTTGTAAATTTAAGTTTCCATCTTCCCTGATGTCAATTAGTAATTCTTACAAAGCAGTCAAAGGATTGACTGTTTGGTTTCTGACAAATACACTTCAAACACACTGAAATATTTTTAAGCAAGTCAGAAAATTCTGTTTTTAAATTTTCTAGGTATCAGGATATGAGAGATATTTTTAAACATGGCAGATTTACTCACACTGTTTCAGCTACAAAAAAAATATATATAGTAGAAATCATTCCAAAAGTTCCTTTTCCAAATGTGCTTTCCACAGCATGAGATTTTTTAAAAAAGTAATTACTATTTCAGTCATTGTTTAAACATTACCTCGACCATGAAAAGATTGATTATATTTTTGCAAGTGTCTATTAAGCACTTTTGCAATTGGTTATCACAGATAATGTCACCAACCAGAAGCTGACAGTGTAGCCCACTACTAAGGTCAGTCTTTCAGGGCAACGAGGAGAGTGAAAAGGATGAAGAGTAGAGCTGGAGGAGTGGAAGAAAGACACCTAGCATAACCATAAAATCATACTCATACCCCTGTGAACTGCAAGGGCCTGAAAGTGAATGAATGAATGAGAGTACCATGATCAAAGCCTCTAGTTGTGGAACTCCTACACCTCCCTCGGAAAAGCTTGATGTTATCATGGGATAAAAGACTGCTGGGGTCTCTAATGGCACCTCTTCTTGAAACAAATTGCAAAATAAAATGAAATGGGCATAGGAAGACAAATTATCATTCAATTACTAAAAATCCAGATTAAAGAATGTAGCTTAATGTGAGAGCCAGGTGGACCAACAGGGCCCCAGAAGTAGCAGACTCACCCATTCAGTGTAGGCATTGCTAGATTAGGGCTGGCCTCCCCAAGACAGAAGACTGCTCGGGTAAGACTGCTCAAATTGAGTCAGAGGGGTAGAAAGACTAAAAGTTTGCCTACGAAAGTCCCTTCGGATGGAAGCAAGGTGTGAGAAAACAATGTACTCCTCTACCAAAGTTCTTGAATAGAACTAGTGAGGGTGTCAGTGTCAACTCATACATTCAATATCTGTCCATTTCAACGTACTTCTTTTTAGATCAAAACACATATATAAGTACAAGTTCTAATGTTTTGTTCCTTTAACTTTAAGAGAGTTTTCTGCAGACCCCTTAGGGTGCACCTACATCACTTTGAATCCATCGGGCCAAAGAATACGCTATTGGACCACTGTTGGCAAGTTCAGTCCTAGCTCAGTTCCTGGTAAGCATCCTGCCCCAAAGCGGGAAGAATTTCATACCTTGTGCTTAGTTTGCCTTCAACACTATTTTGATTCTCATCCAGGTGTACTGGAATCAGGTTTAGCCCCAGTCCCACTCCCAGCCAAGCCTCATGCCCATCTTCCAGGGAATGGGTTCTCTGGGCCTTTGTGAATAGCCCAGAATCCACCTGTCACTAGGGCTCAGCTCTAAGCTGAGTGCTATTGACAGTATGTCAGCCTTATGATTATATTTGAGGGACAACACATTATGTCAATGCACTTAAGTCTTTTTTAAACTGCTATGAAGGTAGGCTTTTATTTTTTTCTCTGCTTGACTCTCGTGAAATCAATTAAGAAGTTTTAAAAAGAAAAAGAAGAAACATCTTATAGGGCAGTTTATACAGTGAATAGGATATTAGGTTCCTATCCAATGACTTCATAGTAGAAGGGGGTCTAAAGCAACAGAAAGACTAAAATGGGAGACAAATGACACCTATGCCGTCTTCTATCATTTTTGGCCATAAACTTTTTTTTTTAAGTTTTATTTTTAGAATGGTTTTAGATTTATGGAAAAATAGTTGCAAAGATAGTACAGAGTAGGCTGTTTAATTCTCAATAGAGCTCAAACTGATTTAAAAATTCTTTTGTTTATTTGCTTGGATTCAGTTTGCTTTTTATTTTTTGAAATTATGTGCATTTAATGTAACTTCAACAGCTCAGGACAATAATTCTAAGATTTGTGTAAGAAGATACCACTGCCATATTCCAGAGATTTAGTTAGAATAAGAATTCAGAGCTACAACCTCTGGCCTCCTTAAGTAGATTGAGGAGAGTTGAAAACTGCCCCTCTGGGCAAATATTTTAGGAGATGATGAGCACTCAGCTTTGTTTAAGATACCACTTGTCATCAATATACCCAGGAGACTGACAATTTCTATTTATTGCTTCTTGAGAGAAAACCTGGTGTCTATTGGGATGTCTTGTCAGCACGGGGCAAGAAAGAAGACACATCTTGAGGGGTAGACCACTCTTTGAAAGGCTAGGAAGGTCACTAGTCTTTGGATGAATTTGTAATAGCTTAGAAGCTTGCTGCCCAATTGTCCAAAAAGAAGAACGAATAAACAGAAAATAAGTGAGTGTGGCTGTCCCTTTGCCACTCAAACTTCATACCTTAGAACATAAGCTCCTTTGGGTAGAGGTCCTAATTCTCCATATAGGAATTGTGCCAGCCACATAGTGCGCAGTCAATGGAAAAACTTGGTGACTTCTGCTCTGTGTAAGAGAGTAAGAAGAGGCCATTGAATTGTCAGAAGAGAGAAACTTTAGGGGGAAGACATTCATGATTTTGCTCCCTTTTTTTAAACCTGTGGATTAATGTAGGGAAAATACACTTGGGGTCCAAAAAGTGAACCAAAGTCAGTAGCTTCTGCATAGAACATGGCAAACCATTTCTTACTAAAATCTGGAGCATCCACATGATAGGGTTTACTGTGTAGTCGAGAATGGCCACTGGCTAAGGAAGATACAACATAGAAAATCTTTTTTATAATAGAGAGCAGTGGTTTTGGTCACACATGGGGAAAACAGGGAGTAGTCATCTTCACACAGGATTCTCATTGCCAAGGATGGCTCTGGTAGCTACTGACAGTGGAGGTGGGACTTCATGTAAAAAAATTCTTCTCAAAAAATGCCAGAGAATTCTCGTTGTTTTACGTCATGAGCCTTCAGGTCTTTGCAAACTACCTGCTAAAAAATATACATATTAATATTTCATGTAATAGTAATTGGCATGCTTTTGGGTCAGTGTGTACCAATAGAGAGTATTTTTTCAGTTACTAGGCAGCCAACTACTCATATAGTAATCCCTTAGAGTAATAGGTCCTCTTTATATTATGGAGATCTAATAATAATAACATTTAATATTTTTTGAACTCTTACTAAGTGCTCAGCAGAGTACTTAATGGTTCGTTCTAATCTTTAAAATAACCCCATATGGTTGGTAGTATTTCAATCTCCATTTTAAAGATGAGGAGCTGCGTCTTAGAGAAAAGTTAAGACATTTGCCTATCCTCATGCATTTAATAAACTTGGATTCAAACTCAGGTTTTGTTGATTATAGAGCCTGCAAGATTGATTGCTACATCACTTTCGTGGAAAGCTTAATATAATTAACTTGAGTGCTTTCTTTTTACATCATTCTATTATTCTGTCACTAAAGCATACAGTTTACACAAAATGTAGTATAGCCATATGATAGAGAACCTGAAGTAGGGTTTGCTGCCTCAGAACTAAGCTTTTCTTCATTTACTTCATTCAGCAGTACTGCACTATGCCCTTCTTTTGCACTTAGCACTGAGTAGAGGATACAAAGAAATACGAGACATAAACCCTACCCTCAGGGATCTTGTATTGTTGAGAATTACAGCCCATATATGCATATAGTAAATTCAATAATCATAAAATCTATATGATGAAGTTCCAAGTAAGTAGTACAGACAAGTGCCATAGGAGTTCAGAAGAGGGCGGGGCCACTCTGCTTGAGTGGGCTGGGAAAGTCTTGTGGAGGTAGATTTTGAGTGATTCCTTAGAGAGTGAATAAATTTGCATAAACATAGAAGTAGCAATAACCTACTCGTGCACCTACTTCTTCCTACAGGAAAGAAGGTGAACAAAGATTACAGGTAAAAATAATCACTGATGTGTCCATGGGGTAGTAATTAAACCAGTTTAGATAGAATGTGTAGTTTGTTTTGGGGAACAGGGAGAGTAGGTGAAAATTAGAAACATATAAAGAAAGCCTTGATGGGCCAGCCAAATCTTCATCTGAGCATGGGGATTGGGGAGGGACCTGGCACTTAGAAGGTAGTACCAAGAAGGGTCAACTGGACCAAGAGAAATGGAAGGGATCAAATGATGAAGCTCTGGATGGAGGGGAAGAGTGGGTACTTGGGAAAGGGATAGATGGCAGGTAAATTTATGGGTCAACAAGAGAGGATCTAGTCTGAAATCCTGATGAGTCTGAACCCTGTGAGAATGCCATCTATAAAGCGCTGGTCATGTTGATGGAGAGCCGTTATGGAGAAGACATAGAGCTTAGGGGATTTGAAGAAAGCAGAGAATTTGAAATTAATTATATAAGATGAGCTTTCAACAAAGAGTTGGAAATTGTTGAGAATGGCACCCAGTTTTAAATACCAGGAGAAAAATATGAGCCCAATTCTGAAATTCCGAAAATAACAAGAAAAGATCAGCATCTTTTGGGAGGTGGAGGCAGAGAAAAAGAAGGAAATGCAAAAACGTTAAAAAGTTTGGGGCACCTGGGTTGCTCAGTCATTAAGTGTCTGCCTTCGGCTCAGGGCCTGATCCCAGGACCCTGGGATCTAGCCCCACATTGGGCTCCTCCTCTGGGAGCCTGTTTCTTCCTCTCCCACTCCCCCTGCTTGTGTTCCCTCTCTTGCTGGCTGTCTCTCTCTCTGTCAAATAAATAAATAAAATCTTTTTTTTTAAAAAGTGGTTTATTTAGATATTTTAAACATCAAAGAAAGGAAAATGGAATCAGAATGGTGAGTTAAGGATCTGGAGACCCCCCAAACCAGTCAATTTATCTTTTCCCCATTGAGTGATATGAGAAGGGCAAACAAAGGTGTAATCATCACTAGAGGCTAAATGTTAAGTATTTTCTGAAGAAATCCAGTCTTGCTTAAGGAGAGTGGGAAATGAAGTAAGGTCAGAAAATGATGGCTCCACTTTGACATGTTTTGGTGACAGCTATAAATAAGGAACTGTGAAAGGGGAGTTTAAATAAGTGAAATAGAAATTTTTAAAACATAGTAACAAGAATGGACTCATTGTGGGAAATGGAAACCAAAGAATAAAATCAAATTTGAAAGTTGGGAAGTTGTGGCAGGGGGAGTTTTGGACCTCAGACTGCTAACGTAAATGACAGGAATTGGTGGAAGAAGTTGATTCAGAGGCCTTTTGAGAGGATCAGAGACATTTGCAGGCACCGGCTATCAGATGAGGCAAGCCTCCCCACAAACATGGGCACACAAGGGCCAGGTTTAATATCTGGAATAGAATATCTCATAGTGCATTAAGCACCCATCCTTACCCACAAAACTGGTCAGGTTTCAGCTTTGGAAACCTTGATTTTGAGTGGTTACATGGAGAAGTGGGGAGCAGAAGGGGAAATTCTTGGGGCGCCTGGGTAGTGCAGTCGTTAAGTGTCTGCCTTTGGCTCAGAGCCTGATCCCAGCATTCTGGGATCGAGCCCCGCATCAGGCTCCTCCACTGGGAGCCTGCGTCTTCGTCTCCCACTCCCCCTGCCTGTGTTCCCTCCCTCACTGGCTGTCTCTATGTCAAATAAATAAATAAAAATCTTAAAAAAAAAAAAAAAGAAGGGGAAATTCTTGGTAAGATAGAAGCCAAAACAACTCTACCCCTAGGAAAAGCTTTCCCTCTCTGAAAATGATTACCTGGGAGACTTGAACAACTGACATTTCATCATTTCTTCACTCCAGTAAATTGAATATAATGATGCCCTTAACTTATAAAATATTTTGAAGTGCCTCATGAAATCATCAAGAAAAGAATGTTGTGTATTTATTTTTCTGTTCTTCAGTGGTTTCACCTCAAATGCCACCTCTTCCAGAGGGCTTTTGTGTGGGAAGGAGGGTGTATATGGACGCATGGAACAGACTGCAGTGTACATAGCCGGCTGCCCGCTAGTAGTCTTTCTACACTACCCTCTTTGTCTAGAAGCTACATGGTTTGAGTGAAATTAAACCAGTTCAGCTCCTTTAAGATTCAACTCTGATTAGCTGATTCCCATTTGAGTGATACACCGTAAGGGGTATAGTAGAGATTGGCTCATGGATGATGGGTCATGTGAATCAAGGCCTTAGTCTATTTCATATATGGGAGTCCCTTGGCCAGAAAGATTGGCCAAAGGTCAGTAGAGGACTTCAGTGGTTCAGTTAGAAGGAAGTCCAAGACTTTAGTTGGTATTTGAGGTAAGAAAATTAGTCAATCATTTTCTCACTCTCTTTCTCCCTCCCACCTCCCATTAATTGTAATTGTTGGTAACCATTTTGTAATGACAAGATTAACTAGACTTGGAATAAATTTGCTGCCCTAGAAAAAAACTGGAGAGAGAAATAAAAAACTCCTTGGGGAATGCCATAGAGCAGCTGGATCAAGCCTTGCCTGTGACTTCTACTACTAGTGATATTTTGAGTTTGTAAATCAATAAATTACCTTTATTATCAAGGCTAGTTAAGTATCATAACTGAGACACCTTTCTGAATTACATTTATACTCACCTACTAAAATAGTTTATTTTTCCCATTTATTTGAATCTCAGTACATACTGACTTGCACTAAATTTATTTGCCTACATTTCTTATCTTTCCGCACAGATTTTGAGCTCCTTGAGGGCAAGGACTGCAATTTACATATTTCCATGTTTTTCCTAGCTCTGAGAATACTGCTTTGCATATAATAATGTTAATAAATACTTGTAAAATGAATAAATCAAATTTATGAACTTGTGCATTTAATCTCATTATCACCATGCTGTAATTAATACATATTAATAATTCTAAAACTGTTGATTAAACTAAGTATGAATCCACCATTGTTTTGTCATTTGATTTTCTTTGTTTATTTGTTGCTCTTCTTTGCTGTTGGAAATGCTGTTAACAGTAATTGCAGTTTTTTTTTTTAATTTTCTTCCCCACAGACCACAAAAAAATTCTAAAATGTCGGGACAGTTCATATAAAATTCTAAAGATAGCAAAAAATAATCAGTGTTATCAGTTCTGTTGATGTAATTCTACCCAAAAGCTAAGTATCTTGAAATTTTAGATAGCTAGTGCACACTCATCTTGGATAAAGGAGAGATTTACATGAGGATTTGGATACACCGAAGGTAGCTGAAGACCAAAAGAATTCTGCCTTGCTTTTTTAAGTTTAAACCTTGACTCTTCCTGGATTTTTGCCTTGGCAGAATTAACTTCTGTTGATCTCAGTTTTCTCACCTATAAAATGGAGATAATTACACTATTAATCTTATGAGATTGTTATAGAAATCAAATAAATTAATAAAGCAAAGCACTTAGATTAATGTCAGGTGTAAAAAATACTTCACAAGTGGGGCGCCTGGGTGGCACAGCAGTTAAGCGTCTGCCTTTGGCTCAGGGCGTGATCCTGGCGTTATGGGATCGAGCCCCACATCAGGCTCCTCTGCTATGAGCCTGCTTCTTCCTCTCCCACTCCCCCTGCTTGTGTTCCCTCTCTCGCTGGCTGTCTCTATCTCTGTTGAATAAATAAATAAAATCTTTAAAAAAAAAAATACTTCACAAGTGATAACTGGGTTTTTCATCTTTTTCCTCTTTGTCTCTTTCTCCTTCTTCTTATTGTTCTACAATATTGCGCTAAAATTATTGTTGTTACCATCCACGTTGGGAAGCAAGTGCAGTTTTTTCCATGTAGGATACCACTTAATCGACTTTCAGGTGCAATAAAACATTATATTTGCTGCTTCATAATTTTCCCATGTACCCTGCTATAGATAAAACCTGGCTGGACTCTTTCTCAGTAATGTGTCCATGCAACAAATAAGCCTACTTATGAGAAACTTAGCAAATAGATGTGCCCTTAAAGAGAGTAAATGTTATAGAAAATAAGATAATTATATGTTACTTTTTCAATTAAGTAAACACAGTGTGGCCTTTAAAATGAATTTAATATGTGAATTTTTTTAAATTCATAAAATGTGGATTGTAAAAATTAATTTGATTTTTATTATACTTCACTGTTTAATAAAGCTAATTTAAAATTAATTACCTTTTACTGAAATTTTCATCAAGATAATTATATACGAGTGTGCACTTACTTGTAGGATATAATACAGAGAAATCCCCTATACACTTTGTTAGGTTTCTCCCAATGGTAACAATTTGCAACACCATAATACAATATCAGAACCAGAATATTGACATTTTTATATTTCAGATATCTTATTCAGATTCCCAGGGTTACTTGTCCTCATTTGTGAGCGTGTGAACATGCCCATGCACCTGTGAAGTTCTTTACAGTTTTCTCACCTCTGTTCATTCCTGTTTCCACCACAGTCGAGATACTGAACAGTGGCAACACCACATCCATCTTTCTCCATTCCTTTCTATACTTATTTTTGGAACTAAAAATGAGTTAATGGAAAAAAAAAAAAAAAAGAACAAACCAATCTTGTGAATCAAGCATTCCAATACATGCTAGAACAGAATTGGGACTACCAGGACTCATTCATTTATTTACTCCATACTCAATTGTCATTTATTTGAATTGCAGAGATCTATCCAATATTATTAAAATTAAACCAGTGACTTTGCTATCTGACTTAATCACTCCAAGCTCTTATTTCACCTTTTCTGTACAGTGTTTTTACCCATGTTTATCAATGTACATGACATTGAAGTCCATTTATGGAAAATATTAAAATATAAATATATACTGTCTTTTATTTTATTTTAAATAGACAAGGTATTACATGTATTTTATTTTTTATTTATTAATTTTTTAAAAGATTTTATTTATTTATTTGACAGAGAGAGAGACAGCCAGCGAGAGAGGGAACACAAGCAGGAGGAGTGGAGAGGAAGAAGCAGGCTCCTAGCGGAGCAGGGAGCCCGATGCAAGGCTCCACCCCAGAACCCTGGGATCACGCCCTGATCCGAAGGCAGACACTTAACGACTGAGCCACCCAGGCACCCCTACATGTATTTTAAATATAAAATGTAAAATTCAACATATACCTCAATTATCAATAGCGTCTAAAAGTAAAATTGTAGCCAAAAATACTTGTTAGGCAGTAAATACAGTGATCAAGGTGTGAGAAGTTACAGAAAATTTGAAATTTATGGCAGCAAAAGGGAAAAATAGGAAAATGAAACCAGAAACTGTGTACCCTTTAAATAATTTCAGTGCAAAGAAACTAGGCATTCAAGAACTACGCTGGGGAGTACTGGTTAAGCTGTGTTCCCTCCCAGTCATAGGTTCTGTCACCTGAGATCTCTGGAGGTTCTCTCACCAGGAAATGGAAATAAGCCCATTTGGATGGACGCGGAATTCCATTTACAAATGGAAATATTTGTGAGATTAAATATTGATCACATGTTTATATTTATTTAATATTAAAATCTATACATATAAGTGCTTCATTATTGAGTTCGGTTTCTGTATGATTGTTCGGTTCAAAAGCAACACAGTATCATTTGTTTCTATTGTTATAAAAAATTAATACTTCTCACGTAAAATGATGGAGATAATATTTTTTGTCATTTTGTGAGGTATAATGTAGCTGAGAGATTAAGCTCTCACCAAAAAAAAAAAAGTTGATAAATGAATGGCCTGCATGATAAAATATTGTAGGTAAAATAACTGAAAAGAACAAGCAAAACCCTCAAACACTCAAACACCCTGTGCCTCAGCTTCTCCGTTTGTAAAATGGCAACATAATAAAAACAATTACACAGAGTTGTTGTGCAAGCTAAATAAGTTGACATGTGTATAGCACTTAAAAGATCCCCGAGTATATAATAATCCCTCAATAAATGTGAGCTGTTGACATATTTTTAAAATGTAATCTCAACTTTTATTCTGAGGATCTTCATTATGTACAACTAAGCTGAAAAAATGCATTTACAATAGTTAAAAAAGGAATGTCAGAGATCTTGCAATAATAATACTCTGAAAGAACCATCGAAAATTAGCTGATTTTGCTACTAGAATTACTCCTTCTTTCTCATGAGAATTAACAATAAACAGCACAATTAACTATTTCGAAGTGTTGCAAAACTTTACAAATAAATGGTGAGTGTAGTGGGAAGATTGAGGTAGAATGGTTATATGGGCTGTTAGCCTTAGTATGATATTTCATTCCCCTTTCTTTTATTTCCTCTGTCATCATTTCTCTACTCGACATTTCCCAGCACCTTGCTATCTGTTATTGCTTATTTATCATATGCCATATTTAATACCAAGCATGACATTGTATTGATCAACCCATTATGTCTTTCCAGCCTGTCCATCTACTCTGTTCTGATGGTTTTACACATTAGCTTTTCTGAATGATGGTGTAATCTGATTCACAGTCTCCTGGTACATACTATTTCTTGAGAATATATTAGGCACCTCAGCCAACTGCTTTACTCTTTCTGGGCAAACAACAGTAGGTTTTGCTTTTACTGCTGACCACTTCTTATTCTCCTTTGCAAGCTTTTCTTCCTCTGCCTGTTTCGTACATGTTTTCTTCATATTTTTATCCTAGATTCTTTTCAACTCTTAATCTTCATGGTTTGCTCAGATGATCTCTTCTTCAATAGCTCCAATTATAATCAGTATAGTAAATGGCTCCAAAGTCTACACCCCTAGGCTAGACCTCTGTATTACTGCCTTATAATAACTTCATGTGGATGTCCTACAAACATAAGCTAAGCATGACCACACGAGACTAATTCTTTCCCAAGCCAATCTATTACAGAGAATGACACCCATAACCATGTAAATTATCCTTAACTCCTCACTCTGCTTACCTCCCACAGCCAATCAGTGATCAATCCCTAGGAATCCCTCTTAAAACCACATTTTAATTAGTCCTTTTCTCGCCCTTTCTATGGTCACAAACCTATTCCAGGCCACCAGCCTCATCTTTCTAAGTGGTTTCCCTCCATCCAAAATATTCTCAAGGATGCTGTCAAAGTCATCTTTCTTAAGTGTGAATCCAATTGTGTCACTCTTCTATTTAAAACCCTTCAATAACCTCTTGCTCTCAGAATAGAATTGAAGCCCTTTATTTTGACTCCCAAGGCCCTGCATGACCTGATGCCATCTATGAGTGAAATTGTTTAATGGGGAGAGTATAAACTTTGAGATTACATGCCTGGATTTAGATTTTAACTGTTCATTCATCTATCCTTCCTTTCTTCCATCTAGCCATCGATCCATCCATCAATGGATTGATCCATCCATCCATTCATTCATTATTGAGCAATCACTGTGTGCCTGGAACAGTTCTTACCTCTGTGGACAGAGTAGTGAAGAACACAGACAAAGGCCACCCGACTGGAGCTTTCATGCTAGAGGCACAAGATGAACAGTTAACAAGACAGCAACTACAGTATGTCAGATGATGATGGACTGCTCCAAGACTGCTCCAGAGCAGAGGTTGTGACGAGATTGATGTGCACATGTAGTAGCATCGAGACAGATGGAAAAAAGAGGGCAAATCTCCGAGGTGAAGGAGCACTGAATAGCCTTTTTTTCCCAGCTAAGATCATCTTGGGGCTAAAGTATCTCTGAGGGCACTTTACATTTTACTTATTTTAGTACCTAAAAAATCTCTAGCTGCTGAATAGAAAAGAGAATATGAAGAAACAAGAATGAAAGCAGGGAGACAGGTAAGGCTATTTTCAATCATTCAGGACACAGATAAAATAAGAGTAGTCATGATGGACATGGGGAGAAGTGGTCTGATCCCAGGCATATTTCAAAAGTAAAGCCCACAGGACTTACTCATGGATTGGATTTAAGGATAGGAAAAAAAGAGAAGTTTTAAGGACTGCTTGAAGGTTTTGACTTGAGCAACCATACAAGGTGGAGCCATTCATGGAGATGGGAAAGAATGAGGGGAGATCCTATTTGGATTTCAGAAGGTAGAATCAAAGATCAGGAATTTGTTATGTTTGAGATTCCTTGTACATCCCAAGTGAAGATGTTAAATAGGCAGCTGGATATGAGAATATGGAGTTCAGACGAATAGTTTGGACTGGGATATAAGACTGGCTGTTGTTAGATATAATGATTCTAAAGCCATAGGACTGAATGAGGTTATTGGGGAATGAGTGTTGATCAGGAGGAATGTGCTAATAAATATTTAATGAATGGCTCGGCATGAAGAAGTGTGTGTGTGTGTGTGTTCATACCAGCACATTAGTCTAACTCCTTTAGACAGAACTTGCTCTCTTTAATTTGCCACTGTCCCCACTACCCACTTGACTACCCATATACACTTACACAGGCCCTATTCGTTTGTCTATTCATTCATCTGGCTATTTTGACATTGGAATTTGTTAAATAGCTGTAGTCCTTCTCTCTGGATACTTTTCATTTTTTTAAAAATATATTCTATGCTATATTATATGTTATTTGTCTTAAGTGCCACATTGCTGGGAAAATCATATTATTAGTTCCAACGTTTTTAGATCCAGACCAGTGCCAGCTGTGGCAGTAAAAGGACAAACTAGAAATACTCCACTTTCTACATACGTTTTCCAGTGCATGTAAAGATTATCTTTATTATCTTGAAATTCTATAATTTCTTCTGGTTGGACTGAGAATTTGGCACATTGTAACGTAACTATTGGAGTGTGTTGGCTCGGGAGTTGTGTTTTCAAGAGAGATTACCAGGTTGCCTTGAATAATTATATACAAGGGTATATAATTTGGGTACCTTCTCAGGGAGGACAATATTGATAAATAAGAAATATCAAGGGGCGCCTGGGTGGTTCAGTCAGTTAAACGTCTGCCTTCAGCTCAGGTCAAGATCCCAGGGTCTTGGGGTAGAGCCCTGCATGGGGCTCCCTACTCAGTGGGGAGCCTGCTTCTCCCTCAGCCTCTGCTTGCCACTCCCCCTGCTTGTGCTCTCTCTCTGTCAAATAATAAATAAAATCTTTTAAAAAAAAAGAAATATCAATATGTTAGTTTTGATCAGTCCACAAAGTCAAGACTGACAGGTGAAAGGAGATTTTTAAAAATCCTTTTCAAAATATAGTAAGGAAGACTCATTTTACCTTAGTGTTTTTTTAAAATAAAGCCATAATTTCAGATGTAATAAAAAGAGCCACAAAAGTAATTTATTATGGAAATGATTCAGTGTAGAAAAATTATATTCTGAATAGTCATGAACCAGATTTGTCAGTAGGTGAATGTAAGGATCACAGGGTTACAACTGGATGCTAAATACTGTCTGAATTAATTACCCTCTCACTGAGGGCATGAGGTTAGCTTTCAGCCATATGCCATCATTTTTTAAGTGATTTTTTTTTCCTGGAAGATGTATGAAGCAAAACTAAATAGCAGTGAAAAATATTTCACATTAAAACCAGAACCATTACTTTATGGTGAAATAGAAGTCATAATTTTCACTCTTTTTAAATTTTTATTCCTCTTTCTGTTCTTTTTGTTCTCTGTTTCTGCTCAACCTGCCTTTCTTTTCATGGGTTTACTTGTCTCGTGGTATTTTTCTTTTTCCTGCAGAGCATAGATATAATTTCCTGTGTGGCACTCAATACTTCCAAGACCTAGGATGCTCCTTGAGAGGCATGGTACTATTTTGAGGTAAGTTATAGCAGAAAGCTGTATTAGCTACCTCATTTGTGAAAATTATACCAAATTCCCAGATATGTGGTAAGCAGTTGCTGCTAAAAACACAATCCTAATGGTTTTCATAATTGATGTTTTCAAAACCAGAAATAATTCTGACCATGTTGCATCCTCCTTTTAGGACTTTAGTGGTGAGAAAGGATTCTGTATTTTATGAGGCTTAGTAGTATTATATTTAGACTTTTTTACTGCTTATTTCTGTAGCAGAAAGACTTAAGTTTTTTCTCTTACTAGTTTGTGAAACACTAATGGAATATATATATATATATATATATATATATTTAGTACTCGTAGTAGAACTCCAGGAATGCATTTTTGTAGCAGACAATTCCACATGGAATATGAGCATTTTTCAGCTAGCATAACACCTTTAAAAGAAGATATCATTACATCATTCTGTTTACCTTTTTTCAATAAAATACACAATTCAGTGATAGCTCTTCCGGTTAATTTTTGAATTATTTTGTCCTACTTTACAATAGCTCTTGGAATTAAACGTTCTGCAGTGCTTATTGGTCTACACATTAATTATAAACTGCTTGACCTTAATCAATTTCTCTTCTATCTATTAGTCCAAATTCATACTTAGTGTTTAAATAACTTAAGGAACATGATCTGACTCATGCAAAACTTCCATTGACTTTTACTGGAGTCAGTGAAATTTTGTCAGACATCCAGAGTCTAATTCGTTGCTATATCCCAGAATACAAAACTATAAACGAGAAACTAGTGAACTTTGTGCCATATAGCAGGTTAATGTTCTTTTAATGTTTTTCCTGGTCTCAGTGGGATTTTTTGATAAATATGTAGCATTTATAATGACATTTAGATTCCTGGTAGATAAGTATTAATTTATAATATATACATATACTTAATGGTTTTACTATATAAATTATTAAAGTTACCATTTATTATTATCATTATTGTTATTTTTCTTTAACATTAGTTTCTAGGCACCTTAGTTACATGGGGTCTGTGTACAGAAACAATAAATTTTTGCTGATTGTTCATTTCTAAAATATTTAGGCATATTTTAATGGTTATATTCAGCAGCTGAAAAATGTTCCTCATGTAGATACCAATAAATTAAAGATTACCTAGACTCGGATGAAGCGATAGGAAACTCACAATTCCAGAATAATGGTGGTGCAAGGGTACACATCCTATCCCCAACCAAAAAAATACCTTTTGATCAAAATAAAGCAACCACAGGGTTAAGGTGGAGTGGGATGGGGGTTCGGGGGAGGCTTGCTCTGGAAAGGATATCAAACACAGACCACAAATGTCAAAGATTTTCTTCCAAATAGAGTAGAGTTTAGAAGCAAATTAAAAGAAGATGCCATTTCTTGAGAGAGTCCTACGGGAAGTAGAGGAAATTCTGGCAAGCCCTGCAAATATCAAAGATCCCCTGGCTGCAGGCCCACGCTGAGAAAGGATGGGGCCTCTGAGCCTCTCTCATACCAGAGTTCAACAACATTCCAAGGCCCTGCTGGCATCCCTGGAATGTAAAGTGAGCACCGGGCCCTCCTCACAGTTTCTCAGATGGGGCCTTTTGATAGTTGCCTGAGTTCCCTCAGAGAAAGGAGGACGTCCTTTTCCTGTGAAGAGGTAAGTCTGAAATAGTGATAGGAAAAGGAGACCCGTGGAAGTGGAGAAGAAAATATGGACCACAAGGCAAAACATGCAAAATAGAGGACACTGCATGGAAAACGGGAGCTAAGATGACAGAAAAATCTTGCTCTCCATCAGTTACCCTGGGTTGCAATCCTGGGTCACTGACTACCAGATGTGTGTTCTTTAGCAAGTTTCTTAACATGTTTGTGCCTCAGTGTTCTCATCTATCATGGGGTGATAAACATCCCACATGTGAGGGTTAAATGATAATATATCACTTCTATAAAAAGAGATTATGATAGTATCTAGCACATACTAAGGGTTCCATAAATGCTGATTGCTTTTATTAAATGATTTAATGCATTTCCTTTAAATTATTAAATCTAAATGAAAATGGGCTTAAACTACTCATTTATTTAAAAGGTGCACCCTCAAATTAGGCTGTAAACAGTCTCGATAGTGTATAAAAGAGAGAAAACGGAAACAAAGTGACTCAAAAGTTGATAAAGGACAGTAGGATAGAAAAGCTAATTGCTATTACCCAGTCACGTTCACTCTGTACAACACCATCCCAAACACGAGATAAAGGCCATATTCCTCAACCCTTACCTCTGGCTACAGCAGGTTAGATCAGAGATGGACACCTAACCGAGGACAGCCAAGCCGTGGTCTGGATAGTGGATGGTGGCCTGCACTGTGTCGTGGCTGAAAAAGGTTTGGGAGAGGATAGGTTCATTTCTTAAATTGAGAGATTAAATGAGCTGAGTGAAAGAGCGTTGTTGGAGTGAATGGTAACTCCTTGTAGCGTTAAACAAAGTATAGCAAAAGAAGGGATACATAGAAGGAAGCTTGCCCTGGGCTTGGGCTACCCTGTGGGGAACAGACAAGAAAATGCATGAATATAGTACATCTCTGTTGCAGGAAGTGGTTTCTACCCCTGCTTCCTGCTCTGAGACCACTCTGTGACAGCAGCAGAGTCCCCTATGAAAGCTGTGTTTTTTTGGTTAAAATTGGGATCCTGACAGGGAATAATGTGATCCTGGAGAATTGGGAGAGATGGGAATTCTTGGCACCCTAACGTCTAGGAGGTACTTTCCAACTCAGGTCCCCTCCCACGTGTGATGAGACTTCCCTTTATAAAACCATTCTGTGACCAAAGCTTGGAATGCAGTGAGGGCTTTTGGAAATAAGCAAAGGCAGATTAAGGAAGAAAGGCCCTTTACTACTGATGTTTCCCTTCAGGGCCCTGAGGCTTAAGCCTTTATTTCTAGAAGAATGGGGAAAGGAGGAGCTAGTCCCATTTGTTGCTAAGCAACCAAAGCTTTGCAGGCCTGTTCTCAGGTCACGTTTGCAGCTAATGAGAATCAGCGACAAGGTGGATGTAGCAAAGGAGGGAGAAGCCTCTCATTCCAACATTTCTGGTTCTGTATTTTAAATGATGGCGCTCTCACGAACAAAATTGATCGGAAGCTTATGAAAGTTCTTCAAGAATGATGTTTTTAGAAATAAGCCAGACCTAAGAAGGAGGGGTAGATTTCAGACTCAGACCAATTCCACAGGGCATCTAATCTTCCCATGTGAAGTCCAGGCCCAGTACAAAGGAAACCAAGAATAAATTTAGCAAGAAATACATACAACCTGTATGAAGAAAAAACAAAAGCTGACCAACTAAATGAAAGATCTTAAAGGGCATTAGAATGAATGCAAAGGCATTGCATGTCCTCTTTGGGAGCACAGATATTGTAAAGGCATGAATTTGCTATGAATTTATTTGTAAATATACCACAGAGACACCTTCTGTTTTTTGTTTGTTTGCTTTGCGTTTTGTTTTTACATGACAATACAATCCTCATTTGTTTGGAAGACGAAATATGTAGGATTATTTAGAAACATTCTGAGAAAGAAGAGTAATAATTAGGAATTTGCCAAAGACATAGTAAACCATATCGCTAAGATGTGACAATTGAAACAGTGTGATAGCAGCATAAGAAGAAACAAGCATATCAATGGAAGAGATTAAGGAGTCCAGAAGCAGACACAAGTGGGAATTTAGTAAGTACTACAGGTGACATTTCAAATCAGTGCATTGAATGCATTCTCCAAAAATCTTTTAGAACAAATGGCTTAGCATTTGTGAAAATATAAAGTTGAAGCCCTACTCCCGTTTACACCAAAATATATCCCAATTTTGTTTGACATTTAAAATTAGAGATTTAAACTAAAAAAAGAAGGTCATAAAGCATGAGATGAAAATTTAGATTAATATTCTAATCTTGAGGTGGGGAAATGTATTAGTCAGCTCAGGCTGCCATAACAAAATAGCACAGACTGGGTAGCTTAAATGGCAGAAATTTGTTTCTTAAAGTTCTGGAGGGAAAGTCCAAGATCAAGGCGCAGGCAGGGCTGGTTTCTACTGAGGCTTCTCTCTTGGCTTGCAGATGGCTGCCCTTTCATTGCGTCCTCAAAATTCATATGTGGAAGCCTAACCCCCAATGTGACTTATTTGGAAATAGGGCTTTTAAAGGTGTATTTAAGATAGTGAAATCATAAGAGTGGGGCCCTACTCCAATATGATTGGTGTCCTTATAAGAAGAGGAAGACACACCAGGGATGCATGTGTGCAGAGAAAAGGCCATGTGAGGAAATAACAGGAAATGTTTTCTAAGTATTGCCTCAAAGGCAGAAAACAGTCATTGATTTCACAAGAAATAAAACTTTTCATTAATTTGATTAAAAAAAATGCTATAACCCAGCTTTGGTGAGACTATGGAGATGCAATTATATACAAGTACTTTGCCACGGTGCTGGTGGGGGAGTAGGCTAATATAAATCCTGTGCAGGGGGAGAGGGCAAGTTGGTAATTCATTACACAGTAAAAGAATGTGTATGCCTTTCCCCATCTTAGACTTCATCCTGTAGATACAGTCTTGTGGGTGAGCACAAAGGTGTGTTCAAGAATGGGAGATTGTTTCAGGGAATGAAAATAGAAAATAAATTTGATGTTAGGAAATATGGGACTGGATGGACTAATTAAGATACCAGTCACACAGTGGAATACTCTTCATTAAGAAATAAACAGTTTTTGGGTAATGGACAAGAATTTCTAAGAGGTAATGTTAAATGAAAAAAAAAAAGCAGGTTAGAGTATGTTCTCATTTTTGTAAAAAATATAAATAGAAGTACATAGGTTGAAAAGTGGTTATTTATAGCCTGAACTGTTTACATTGAACATACAATATTTTGCTAATCAGAAAAGAAAGCTATCTTTATATTTTTTAAAAAGCAACTATTTGTAGAAATTAAAAGTATATTAAAATATGTACTTAAAATATACAAAACACATTTTTTTAAATGACAAAAAATAAAAGTAGATAAAAGACTTTTGCTTGAGGGGCCACAGCAAAGAGAGAAAAGGCCTTTTATTATTTTTCTTTAAATTGCACATTTCAGTAATCTTTATTTTCTTTTCTAGAGTATTCCAGACAGAGTATCATATGAAAATAGTAAGAAAGTCAGTAATTGCAGGTAAATACATTATTAGAATCACTGCTAAATCTGTTTTCTATTAAATTTTACTGTAGCTATCTAACAGGTAATTGATAAAACTATCTTATTGCTTAAAAAGTATAGCTTGAGCTATGGGGGCAGAAAGTAAGGTGGGTAGTTAGTAATTTCTTTTTTTAAAAAAATTGTTGTTAATGTTCTTATGCAATTTTTCTTTTCTTTTTTTTTTTTGATGTAGCGTTCCATGATTCATTATTTGCGTATAACACCCAGTGCTCGTTACAACATGTGCCCTCCTTAATTACCATCACCGGGTTAACCCACCCCGCAGCCCCTCTCCCCTCTGAAACCCTCAGTTTGTTTCCCAGAGTCCATAGTCTCTCATGGTTCATCTCCCCCTCTGATTTCTTCCCCTTCAGTTTTCCGTTTCTTCCCCTATGGTCCTGCGTGCTATTCCTTGTGTTCCACATAAGTGAAACCATATGATAATTGTCTTTCTCTGCTTGACTTATTTCACTTAGCATAATCCCCTCCAGTTCCATCCATGTTGATGCAAATGGTGGGTATTCATCCTTTCTGATGGCTGAGTAATATTCCATTGCATATATGTGAACCACATCTTCTTTATCCATTTATCTGTTAAAGGGCATCTCGGCTTCTTCCACAGTTTGGCTATTGTGGACATTGCTGCTATGAGCATTGGGGTGCATGTGCCCCTTCTAGAAAAGGTCTTTTAAAGACTAGAGGTTTAGGGAGAACTGGGTGGCTCAGTCTGTTCAGCGTCTGACTCTTTTTTTCGGCTCCGATCATCAACTCAGGGTTGTGAGATTGAATCCGGTGTTGGAGCCCAGCATGGAGCCTGCTTAAGATTCTCTCTCTCCCTTTGCCCCCACCCCCTCCTTCTCTTTAAAAATAAAACAAAATAAAAATAAATACACACACACACACACCATAGGTTTAAACATTTGGGGACCAAAGACTTAAAGCTTTCCTGTGAAAGCTTTATGCTGTCTGTAGATGAAATGTGGTAGCAGAGAAGGGCCCCTTGACATTGATGAGAAAGATTTTGAGAAATACAGTTGGATGGCTGAGGAGAGGCACCTTGCCACCAATCAAGAGTTTACCCCACAGTGTTTCTTTTGAAATTGATGTCTATCCCTAATGTGGAGAAGTATGCATCAGATTTTCAGAAATGAAAACACCAGCTATTAAGATTAAAGAAAGTTTTGAGTAATTTCTCTCTTCCCTATTACATGAAGTACTGCTTGCTTGCTTGCTACATGAAGTATTGCTCACTAAGCAAGATTTTGAGCTCCCTTTTTTAAGGCGCGTATTTGATTTTAAAAGATCAAACATGTCCATATTATATACAGTATAGAAAGTTCTTTGCTGGTAATCTTTATTACACCCTATATTATGTGACTTTTGTCAAATTTTTTTAAATCTTTTTTTTTTTTTTTGCTTCCTAACAAGTATATTTAAAAATATGCAAAGTTCACTTTTTACGGACTTAATACTCAGTCTGTTGTGTTGATCCCACAACATACCCATGATGCTAAAAATTCCACGCTGGCATTTCAAATGGGAGTGAAACAGCATACTGAACTACTTTCAGCAAGCCTAGTGCCAAATAATGAAAATTTTTTTTGATTTATCGTGAGTCCATTTAAGTACCAACATGTTTTGCACTTAGTAGTGAAGAGGAAATCAAGAATAAAATGACTATTAGGTTTGATTACACATTACACTCTTCTAATTGCTCTGTTTTCCTTTAAAAGTCATATGTGCAGATGTGCAGCCCCATCTTCACGTTTTGCTTTCATATCTGTTGGATGAAGTGTTTTGGGAATAAGGCTTCAGCAAGAAAAAGCAGGGAAATTTCTAAGATAGGGAATGAAGTGTAGAAGGGGCTATAGACCTCGTGGAAGGTGGAATACATGTCCTGGAAGCCAGAAAGAAAAACGAAAACAGACAAAAATGGTTGGTGGATGGGAATTGATAAGTGCAAGGGAAGTTTAATATTTGGAAACTTCCTAACTACAACTACTGCCTAACATGTCCTCTAATACGTATCCAACAGAAGTGCTTTGCTTTTTCCTGAAGAATGTATCATTTTAATTCATGACATTTTGAGTCAAGCGCTGTACTGAAAAGTTCCATTATATATGTCTTACTTTTTAGAAAGATAAAAAATTGTTCCTTCAAATATATTATACATAGATCTAACATTAGCAAAGAGAGTCAAAAGAGAGATCAAAGAAATGTCAGTTGCTTAAGATATTAAGAGATTTAAAAAGAAGCAAAAAATATAAGAGTAATTAAAGCAATCCAAAAGTAAGATTTAATATGGGAAGAAATATACACTTTTAGAAGATCATAATAGAAGGAAATCAGATGTGAGCTTTTATGAAAATTTTCTGAATATTTCAGATAGATATTTATTCAATAAATGCATTAAATGGTCACAGGATTCATATCACTCGTTTCTTAAGTTACATATCAGTTTTTTTGTGTGTGTTAAAAACTTTTTATTTATTTGAGAGACAGAGAGTGAGTGTGCAAGAGAGAGCACAAGCTGGAGGAGGGTCAGAGGGAGAGGGAGGAACAGGCTTCCCAAGGAGCAGAGAGCCCAATGCGGGGCTCGATCCCAGGACCCTGGGATCATGACCTGAGCCAAAGGCAGTCGCTTAACTGACAGAGCCACCCAGGTGCCCCTATATATCAGTTCTTAAATAAATCTTGCCCCCAGTAAATTTATCATAATCATCTTGCATTAAAATAATTGTTAAGGAATTACAAAATAAAATTGATATAAAGGCAAGCATATGTACATATACTACTGAAGAAAAAAACTTAAAACCTTCAGCAAAGTTGAATAGCCTCTGTAAATCAGTTTGGTACATTTGTTAGTGTAAAAATTTGTCTTTAATTTTTTAAATGGTTTTAGGAGATCACAGTTTCTCAATCCCGCTATAGTCTTCTTTTTAACAGGTAGCTTAAAAAATGTTCCACTCCATACTCCTTTTTTATGTGGTAAGAATGTCAGCAACTTTAGACATTTATGATCAGTCTTTTTTTTCTATACTCATTTAATATACATAACTTGTTATTCAGAATGTATACTTGCCCTTTAAAAGCACTCCCAAATGAATACAAATATCCACAGTTTTCAGATTATAATACATGCTATATATATGGCTTCTTCTTTTGAGGTAATTGATAAAACCGATTAAAAAAGGCAAAAGATAACCTTTTAACAAAGGAAAGTTTCTAAACTTGAGAATGTTAGAAAATATAAAGGTTAGATGGAAATAATGGTAATTATTTATCCTAAGAACATTTTTAAGTAGTCTTGAAAAAAATCCCAAATAAAATATTTATAAACTCAAAATTATTCCTGAGAATCAATGGATTTTAAACAAAATGTGTAAATGCTTACATTATCTTCTCTATTCTAGGAAATAACAACTCTCTTACTTTGACCATTTGGGTATGTGACTTTGTATCTTTGATTCTCATCTTGTAATTTTATACCAGTTAACAGGGCTCAAACCCGTCTCATAGGTTTACATAACTTTACTATAATATCATGTTGTTTGGTTGAAATATCATCCACATCTTTAAGATATGAAAACTGAGAGTTATTCATCCTCTCAACCATCATATATTAACTGAGTTTTATATGCCAGATGCTGTGCTAGACTCTGAACATCTTTGACTCCAAAGATTTAGCAACAATGATCATGGAGTCTGAACATATAAAGATAGCAGTCTGTATGAGAAGTACTGGGAATACAGAGAAAGAAAATGAATTCAAAATTGGATCAAGAAAGGCATCTTAGGGGAGATGAAAGCTAAGCCAAGTATCATGAATAGGCATTAGACAGGCACATGACCAGTAGAAGGATGAGACAATTTTTGTGGAGGCAGAAACCTGGGCAGAAACACCAGTGACAGAGTACCATGCCCATTCTGGGAACAACTGAAGAACTACAGAGGCCCTTGTTAGGTTGCGATGCAACAGGAGAAAGAAAATCATGAGAGATGGGGTAGAAGACACATCCAAAGGCTAGACCATGAAGGGTCTTGCCCACTCTGTTAAATGGAGTTCGTACTGAAGGGTGTTGAGAACCAGGCAACTCCTCAGTTTTGATTTGTTGATAAAAACCCTATGGGTTTGGAAAGGAGGCAGGATTGGAGGGTACTGAGTCTTTTGGGGAGAACATTGTAATAAAATAGATACAAAAATCCAAACTAACATGACAGTAGTGGGAATAGAAAAAGACCGTGTAGAGTATTTTCAAGACATTAAATACTTGTTTAATTTGGGAATATAATTCCATAGTGGAAATAAGTCAAAATGAAAGATATGTGAACACCTGGTTCAGATATCTGGAATCATTTGTTAAATTTAACATAACACTGGGATTTTAGAAAGAATAATGGTATAAAAGGCAAGAAAGTTTTTAAGAATGAATAAAGGAAATAGGAATCTAGTATTAGAAGATATTAATTAGAGCACTATAAAACTATCATAATAAAGCAATACAATTTTGAAACAGGAAGAGCCAGATCAATGCGGCAGATCTCCAAAACAACAACAATAAATGTTTGTAGGTCCAAAAGCATCATAAGGAAAATCAAAAGACAACAAACTGGAAAAACACATTCACCAAATAAGAAAGAGAATGGATTTATTCATAACTTTAATGAATAAAGATCTCTTGAAATTACATTAAAAATTATATAACACTGTCAAAGCATATAAACTTTTCTAAATATAAATAAGTGGACAATAAGCATATGCTTATTTAATAAAATCCAAATTTATTCTTCATTAGAAAAACAAAAATTAAAGACATATCATTTTTTACATATTGAATTACAGAATAATAAAAAATAATGCCAAATATTAATGAGTACATGGGGCAATGGCCACTTTCATATACACCCCATTACAATGAGAATGCGTGAGAGTGAACTACAAAATCTTTCTGAAGAGCAGTTTTGACAATATGCATTTAAGTCTTAAAAATGTGCTTTGACTCAGCAATTCCAGATATAGGAATTTATCTTAAGAAAACATAAATATATGAAGAAAATTAGTGTCTTTGCCTGTGTCCCCCAAAAGCAGACCCTGAAACAAAGTTTTATGGGTGAGTCCTCTACTGCAGTGCTATCCCAGGGAGCAGGAGTGAGGGCAGGGGAGCAAAAGAAGGAAGGAAGGAAAGCTAGCTTAAGGATGCAATATTGATTCGGTCACCATTATGGGTAAGAGGTTGCTTGATATTGCAAGGTCATCTAGGAAGCCATATGAAATGTGTCTCAGGCTTTCTATCTGAGGGGAAAAGAGGCAGCATGTATGTACTTGCTCCGGTCTTTCATTGGGCAAAAGTTCATCTCACAGAGACTTGGCTCTACCACATTTCCAGGTTGCACATGTCCATCCATCCCCATCCTAGTGTCTCAAGTCCAGCTTGAGGATCACTCCACCTGTGCCCGAGGTGAGGTGCTGACAGGTTGTACTTGTTTGAAGCTTATCCATGCCCTTGAACTGCCTGGAACATGAGTCTGAGAGGATCTGATGTGATACATAGGAGATATTCAACAAGATCCATTCCTTGCAACGTAGATCTGCTCATGTCCTCCAACACATACATTTCCCCTACTGTGACATGGGTCTTCTTTTTTTGGGAGAATAGGTTGTCTTCACTTCTTCCCTGAAAGAGGAAATGTACAAGTCAAATTTGCCACAGGCTTTTTCAAGGTGAAGGACAGCTACTGTTTCTACAAAGACTTAATAGAAGAAAATGAGTGAAAAACAAGCAAACAAACCACACAAAACCAAAGCAAAACACCTCACAATCTCCACTAATGCTGTTAGTCGAGAGATTGTAATTGCTATGTATCATTTCCCTTCTTCATCACCAGCTCAAGATTTCCCTCACCCATAGCCAACCCTTGGCCCTCAGAGTGGAAATGGATCCAATGTAATCAACCTGCAATAAGCCGCCCAGCTTGTCTCCTTAGGGAATGATGCTATATCATGTGTTGATCTCTGCTGCTGACAGGCTGGTCATTCAGCAGGACAGTATTGATTAAAGAAAGGCCATGTCTAGTCTCTACCTCTCCACAATAGCCACTGCATTCCTAGCACTAGTATAGTGAAGGACAGAGTGAAGTTGATATTCACAAGATAAGTCTTATATTCTTTGTGGTGGATGTGCTCTGGTGGACACTGATGTCAGATACAAATCTTCATTCTTTGTGCCCAGTGCATAGGCCTTTTTCACAGATGTACGTGTCATCAATTTTCTAAACTTGGTTTTAGATCACTGAAACCTCAGCCTAGCCATTTGCCACTGCCTAGGGCTCTCTATATCCTTACCCTGGGTCACCTTTTTTTCTATTTGAATTGAACCACTAAGTATACTGCTCACTATCTTCCCATTGGGAGAATTTTCCTGTACTAGTGTCATTTAGGTTATCCTGAGTGGTGCTATAATACAGCGCCAGTCCATTTTTAGTTAACATCAAAGTATTGTGCTGACCCATCTGTGAACCAGGCCAAATTACTTTCCTCCTGCATCAGTTGCTCTATAGACAAGACCTTTTACCCCCTTGAAGTCACAGGTTGGAGATGATAAGGAGGTATTGGTGAAACAGAGTGGTTCATATAGGGTGTCTGGTTCACATGCTCATGTCTTAAAGAAGATACCCTAACATGCCCCCAAATCAATGGGCCCTCCAAACTTTATAGATGTGACCAGCTCCTGGATTTTTGCGGGTTTTATTGTTCAAACTTTGACAGCCATGGGTCTCTCTAAGGAATCAGCTCCTCATCCACCGGGTCCAACTAGTGTGCTCTCATTTATAGTACAGCAACTAGTGACGTAACCTCAGAAAAATTGTAATGACAATTCTACTGCATTCTATTCATGGAAGCAATCACAAACCTGCCCAGATTCAAGCTGCCACCTTTTGATGGGAGAGTGGCAAGCTCCTAGGATAAAATGTGGGGTAGGAGATAATGATGTGGCCATTTGGGAGAAGTATATTCTGTCATATGCATTCTCTGGATTCACATTATAAATCCATTTTGCCTTCCCATCTCCATGAACATTTTAACCACTTTCTTAATACCATTCCAAGAAAAGTCTATCATCTCATTTGCTTTAGTGCAAGTTTCAAGAATCTGTCCCAGGAAAGTATTAGGACCAGTTCCAGATATTCCTGGTAAGACACTGAATCCTGACTTATGGGTTGTGGTTACTACCCCATGCCAAAAAATTTCCTGCAATCTATATTTTTATTCCAACACCTTCATTGTTTATTCCGAAGAACCATGTTACGTGTTCTCCTAAATCCTGCTAATATATATTATCCAGGTTCTGCAAGTTCTTGGTGTTTAAGCTATTTCTCCTAAGAGTACGGACTATATACATGGTGGTCACTCTGCATTTTGACTGTAGTTACCAACTTGGAGGCTAAGAAGCATTTCAGTGGCAGGTCTCGCACCATCTTGCAAGGTACCAGACTCAGATGAGATCAATGTAGATTCTCCACGCAAGGGAAGAGTCCTCTCTTCTGGCAAAGGTGCTGCCTCAGCAAATATCAAGTTGAGAATGTGAGAGTGTATGATTCTTAGGCTTTTCCATCCAAATGTTCTCATTTCAGTTCCAAGCTCCAAGCATTTCCCTGTCAGGGCCCCAACTCTAATATAGAAGTTCTGTACAGATGCTGCCTTATAATCTCATTTAAACTCTGTCACCTTTATAATTGTATCTGAAGCCTGATTTTCAGCCAAGTGGGCACTGTGACTGGAGGAGATGAAATTCTCCTTTCCTTCAGAGCTGCCATAGAGGATCTCTGAGTTTCACAGTTTGCTGGAGTTGACAATTGGCTATTATGAGACTTCATTTTCTTTTTTCAAGATTTCTAATACAGTGAACAAAAGCTAGCCTATACCCCAATCCTTACAATTACAGTTGTAGTTATAATTACCTTCATACCATTCAAATGTCTCACCTTCCAACTATACCTCATCTCAATCAACCAAAGGAGAAAGCCTTAGTCATTAGAATGACATCCGTGTGTATGTGTGTGTGTGTGGGGGGGGGTCCTCATTAGTGTCTGACCATTGAGTAATCCAGCTCCAAAATTGTGTTGTGATGATCTGATTCTAAGGTAATTCCTAATATAATCTTTCTTGATTTGTTTCCCCCAGAGAGCATAACCAAAAACAAAGACTTATGTATACATGCTTTATTTGGAGAAGTTTGCCCAGGGAAGCAAAGAAGAAAAAAAGAAAAATCACTATGGACAGCTGGTTGCTAAATCTTGTAGAACGATCTGAGCAACTTTATAAAATTCTTATCAGGTCTGTCCATCCTGGGATAGAAAGGTGATAAGACTATATCCACCAGGTTCCTTCCTTTTGATCAAAATTTTATCCCATAAGGCATGGGCACCAGGAGGTATCTTGGAATCCCAAGCCTTTGAGTCAATGGAGAATTCTTGGGATGGGAGCCAAGGGGCTCATCACAGGTGCCTGAGGAAAGATGCTATCTGGTCAGACCTTGTACAGAAATGGTTGTCACAGAAGTGTCTGGGATAAAAACAGGTAAGAATGAAAGGATCTGAAGAAGTGCTTAAGAGTTGTCCAGTACTATGATCATTAGAATATTTATCACATCATTAAACAAGGGAAAAAAGTTGATAAATTACTATCAATTCAGGATTTATTCAATACATTGTGGTATGTCCCTTCAGTGAAACACTGTAGATCCCTAACAAAAATTAAATTAATAGAAGGATATATGATGATATTAAAATTTTCACAATAAGGTTTTTTTTTTTTAATTTATTCATTTGAGAGAGAGAGAGCCAGAGAGAGCAGGAGCAGGAGGGAGGGACAGAGGGAGAGGGAGAAGCAGACTCCCCACTGAGCAGGGAGGCTGATGTGGGGCTTGATCCCAAGACCCTGAGATCATGATCTGAGCTGAAGGCAGATGCTTAACCTATTGAGCCACCCAGGCGCCCCAAAATATACACAATAAATATGAAATTGAAATTGCTGGTTATATCAGCAATGTAAGCCCTGATTTTATAAAATCAATTCTGTTTTGTCTAAATCAATAATTTTCTCATTCTTTGGAATGACTAATGTACTTCTTTATTATTTCTTTTTTCCTATGTATTTTGCTATGTCCTCCTAGGGTCCTACTCAGGCTATAGAAGACCTCACTTTCTCTCCAGAAATTATTTCTAACTTCCTACTAAGACAGAATTTCCACAACAATAATTCTTCTCCTTCTCTTTCTTCTTTCCCTTTTCACTCTTGCTCTTATTCTTCGTAGCACCTACTTCTGCATCAGCAAGATAGAGAATTATGAATTACTGTTTCTTCTGGTTAAAAGCCTCTTTTCTGAAATTTATCAGTTACTTTACTGGTTGTATTAGTCAGCTTAAACAGTAGGAATTTATGTCTCACAGATGTCCAAGATCAAGGTGCCATTCAATTAGTCCCTTAGCGAGGGCTTTCTTCCTGGCTCGCAGGTGGCTTCCCGTGTTCTCAAATAGTGAAGAGACAGGGGAAGCAAGCTCTCAGGTGTCTTCTTATAACAGCATTGATCTCCTCCCCACCCTCATGACTTCATCTAAACCTAATCGCCTCTTAAAGGCCTCATCGCCAAATACTATCACGTTGGGGGGCTATAACTTCAACACAAAAATTTTGGTGAGACACAATTCAGTCCATAGCACTTGTTATCATTGATTTTATAGAATCATAGATTCTTAGGCCTGGATGAAATTGAGAAAACCCAGTTCAACCTTTTATTCAAAAGTAGGGGTCCTGGCTATCGGATTCCTGAGCAGTGACGGTGCTACTTTGTATTTATCTTATGACTTTTTAGGTGTAGGAAGTTTACTAGCCAGAAGAATCTTTTCAAATGGTATATTTGTCTCTTAGGATGAGCACAACCCTGAGGACAAAGTGATTTTAAAATCTTGATAATAACAAAAACAGCAAGCACTTATATTGCTCTTACGATGAGCCAGGAATAGTTCCAAGCACTTTTCAAATGTTATTACATTTCATCCTTACTCTAACCCCATAATGTAAGTGCTATTAGGATCCTCATTTTACAGACAAAGAAACTGAGGCAAAAAGAGTTGAAATAACTTGCCCAAGGTCGCATGCTGAGTAAGTGGTGGAATTGGGGTTTGAACTCCGGCCATCTGGCTCCAGAGTCTGTCCTTTTAAACATGACATAAAGAAAATAATTTCCAGAGCTCCCACTTTTATTTCCTCCATTCTCATTTGCCATTGCTCCTTTATTTTTCATAAGGTTTCTATGATCTCTAGGCCAAATGAGATTCCAAAAATAACAATTTTAATCTTCAAATCGAGGGCATGATTTCTAAATGGACCAAGTTATTTTTGTGAACCCTACATAAAATTCAGGAACAGAACTTTGGAAAGGAACTTCCAGATGGCAGTAAATCTTCACAGTTCAGTAATTAAGCCTTTTGAGAATGTTACTGTGTTATGGAGCCACTGCCTGATTAACTGTACAATATCAATTATATCAAACGGCACTACTTTAATTCTGTCAAAATTTAGAGAAATCTGACATGCTGACACGAGACTCTGTGAAGTGTGATAATGAGCTGCCAAGTGTCATAATGTGCCACGGGGGGGAAAACACCCTTGCTTTCAGAAGAAAGGTGGTTTTTTTCTTCTTTATTCATATGAGGGCATGCTTTATTAAACACACGAACATCCAGGACATCACACACCTCTACTGATTCAAATGAACAGTCTAATTTTTAATTTTTATGAATGAAGTTCAAGTGATATCAGACAAATTTGTGAAAAAAATAAATATAGCGTATATTTTTGGTTGAGAAAGATTATATGTCTAGGAAATTAGGCCCTTATAGTTTTGTCTTCCCATTCCTGTGAAGAATAGTTCTCAGAAAGTTAACTGTAACTTTCCAAAAGTTAAAAGTTTGACTTGCCTAATTTTACAGTGACAGACACTTGTCTGGTCATTAAGGACAAATCCAGGCTGTTTAAATAGCAAAGCTGGAGTTATTAAGTGACAGGATCTTTCAACAAAGTTTGGCTTTCTTGAAAAGAAATGTCCTTTTCATAAAAGATAGAAGGGACTTTATTATAAATAAAATGGCTATCATCAAATGTAGGAACTTAGGGTTTCATCAATGAAGGAGTAAAAATAATTAAAAGGCACAGGCCACTCTGTTTTGATTTTTCCATCGTTACTTTAATGCAATACTTAAATATTTAAATTTTCTGTTTGTGACCTGAGGGAGACAAAAGGAAGCCTGCATAATGATTTAGAGAGATGTACGTGTATCATTAATGAATATTTACCGTGGAAAATTTATTCCTTTTCATACATTTGGTGATTATCTCTTTGTGAACCACTGCCATATTTGTACTCCTTGACCTCCTTTTTACCTTCTTTCATGGACTTCTTGTTACCTTCTCGATATTTCCATTTGGAAATCCCAGCACTCCGTGGAATTCCAATGTCCAACCCATCAGTTATTCCAGCCCCTCTCACTGATCCCCTCTTACCCTTTCCCTTGGTTAGGAAAATCATCATCTTCCAAGTTGCCTGAAGTTGAAACCTCAGAGTCTTCATTATTTCTTCCTTGGTTTGTCCTATTTCAGCATAAATCTTATGGATTTATAATCTATTTGTTGAACCTTTTGAACTCAATAGTACATAAACACAAAAAGGTTTTATTGATTTATTTTTTTAATCACTGCTTTCTATCACTAGTAAAAACTTCCATCCTAAACGACATTTGGAAAAGATTCCGTTTCCTGGAGCTCCTGCACCAATATTGCTCAGGGTTTTCCTTTTCCAGAACCCTTCTGCCCTTGTGATTATCCTCCATGGCTGCTCTCTGCTAATCTTCCCCCTTCTTGTCAAGCTTTCCCTTCTTAGGTACCTGCAAGATGGAGCAAACCTTACAGCTGTGTTTCTTGGATCATAGGAAACTTAGGGAGCCCTGCAATGATAAACAATAGAAGAGTTGGATGCCATATTACCTTCTTGTCTTTGTCTGATTGTCGTTTTCCAATTACATTTTTCTTGGCTGTGGTAGGCTCAACGAAACAACAAATGCATCAGCTGGACTGCTACCCTCCAATTCTGGAGATACTTTCACTTGTTCGTGAGTGATTTTCTTGGAGTTCCTCTCTTATTAGTCTTTGGGAACGGAAGCACCCCTCCCATCACATTGTTTTCTTCCACTCAAGGAGTGGAGGTGGGGGTGGGAAGGGTAAAGAAGAACCTGAGCATTTACTCTTTCTGTATTTTCTCTCTATATGGACAATAGGGCAGATTGCAGCTGAGATTATAGTGGGAGAGGGGGAGGTTGCTGATTCAGATGCCTCTTTTATCCAAAATGGGTATGTAGCTCCTAATATTTACTCAACTATTTGCTACTTTATTTAGAGTGAGCTTACTCAAGGCTTCTTTTTCCTGAAACTCAGGTCTTAGTAACCAGTTCCAGGCAAAAGAAAGGATCCTTCTTAAGATCTTACTACAAGTCACCAAATTGTCCTGATATTTCCCCCAAAGTATTTTTCACATTCATAATAGTGACAAGAATGTTATCTTAAGAACTAGCATCAGACTTTTTTTGTACACATGTAAATGTGTGTGTGAATACATATGGTGAAGGGGTCATGGAGAATACTTTTTTTGTTTACGAAAACTCTCAGATATCTCCAAATAGAATACACATTGCAAATAAGAGATATAGGGGCACCTGGGTGGCACAGTGGTTGGGCATCTGCCTTCGGCTCAGGGCGTGATCCCAGCGTTGTGGGATCGAGCCCCACATCAGGCTCCTCCACTATGAGCCTGCTTCTTCCTCTCCCACACCCCCCTGCTTGTGTTCCCTCTCTCGCTGGCTGTCTCTGTCTCTGTCAAATAAATAAATAAATAAAATCTTAAAAAAAAAAAGAGAGATACAGCCAATCTGTATCTCTATCTCCTAGGTAAGTGTATCTACTTAGCTTTGGCACTTCAAGATCCCATCATACCCTCCGAAATCAGAAAGTACATTTCAGTGATGGTACTTCTCACTATCTTCCCTGGCCTACACAGGTCAGATTTTATGGTGTTATTCAAGGATGTTAGCGGCCTCCTCTCATGCATTGCTCAATGTCTTGAAGGAGGGGATATACTCTGGGCCCTTCTGAGGGACATGATGGGAAAGCAGATGTGTAGGACACATATGATGTATACACTCTGACATTCCCATGTTTCTGGATCATTTTCTCTACATTATGCAAGGGAAATTCTGGAATTTCACCCTCAGCCATAATCCATCACCAAGAGCAGGTTTAAGTTAAGCAAACAAGCTAACGTTTAGATTCAGCTATAGAAGCTTATACATTAAACTTGGAATTTCTTTCTTTCTTTTTTTTTTTTTTTAGTTTTATTTGTTCATTCACTTGACAGAGAGTAAGCACAAGCAGGGGAGTGGCAGGCAGAGGGAGAGGGAGAAGCAGACTCCCCGCTGAACAGAGAGCCCTATGTGGGACTTGACCTCAGGACCCTGGGATCATGATCCAAACCGAAGGCAGACGCTTAACCAACTGAGCCACCCAGGTACCCCTAAACTCAGAAATTCTGACAAGCACATCGTATTGATAACTTTGGTTGGAGCCAATGTTTCTCCCATCCCACTTGACCTAACATTGTTAGAATTCATATTCTTCAGAAATTTGTCGATATAAATTAGCAAAATCTCACAGTTCACTAGGTATGGTCAGACTTTGTACCTTCCCCTGAGGCATGCTTGGATTTGATTGTGGTTATGGGTCTGGAGGCAATGAAGTCTTTTGGAAGATATTGAGACTAGACCACTAGTGAGGTTACTCCAGGATCCTCAGGCAAGGAAATGCTGGTCTTCTCAGACAACAGGGGAATGACTGGCTCTGAGGGCAAGGGAAGTTCAGGGAGATTTGACAGCTCCAAGTCCTCATATTTGAGCATACCTAGATGTGCTCATTCTATGTTTTAAGGTCCATTTCATTCCCAATTAAATTCTAAGTTTCATACCAAATATTTGACAGGGCTGTGAATCCACATTATATTTTAATGTTGTAAAATACTCAATACTTTATTGTTGAGCCTAAGTTCCAGGCATTTCTGCTCTAGAGTTAGCTAAGATATCATTTAAAATACATTTCTAAACAAAGACAATGAAAGTTTACTACTCGAGAACCTTGGCTGAATAAACTATGTACTAAGAGAGAAATTGAACCAAATAAAAAAGAACGAAATTCGAGTAAACATTTTGGGCAAAGGATAATAGGTAAAGACTTAAGCAAGTCAAATCAAATACTAAGAATTATAAAAAGATGAATACTTTTGGGGGGATTTTTCAGATAGAAGAAGAACTGATGTGTTAGATTTGATTATTGTTCAGCAAATACTCACTCACTCTATTCTTCACATGCATGGGAAGAATATACTTCTCCATCTCACTGATGTCGGGCTTGGACTTGTAACTTGCTTTGGTTAATGGAATGCTAACATATGTAATAGGAGAAAAGGCCTGAAATGTGCACTCCTGCTGCTCTTGCTCTTGCCTTCTTGCTTTTAGCAATGTGAAGATGTGCTCCACGTAGCCACTGGTTTGAGGAAGATGAGAGACCTCTGAAGAAGATCTGGACTAATACATAGTTTGGACCCAAAGTTTAGTCCAGCCAAGTCCAGCCTAGTTCAGTGATACCCACGTGAGCCAGACAAATGAATGAGAAATGGTTGCTTATTGTTGAATGTTCCTGGGATTTGGTGGTTATTGATTAAGCAGGAATGCTTAACTGATATATAAGATACTAATAAGAATGTAGAAGCAGGGAAGATGGAGTTTAAAACATTCTAAGTCTCTTGAATTGTTTGGGAGAAGGAGTACTGGTTGATCTATTTCAAATTATTATTGCTCTTTCTGAAAATAATATATATGTTGTGCAAAATTCAAATGTACAAAGGTATTCAGTGAAAATTATTTTCCTTCCCACATTTACACCATATGTGGGGCCTATTTGTGCAAAATTCAAATGTACAAAGGTATTCAGTGAAAATTATTTTCCTTCCCACATTTACACCATATGTGGGGCCTATTTCCTTTCCCTAGAGGCAACCCCTGTTACTAGCTNCCTTTCCCTAGAGGCAACCCCGGTTACTAGCTTCTTAGGTATACTCCCAGAGATATTTTGTACATTCATTCCTTTGCATGTGTGTCTCTGTATGAAAAAATAGTAACACATTACCATGTAACTGTTCCTTTCTTTTTCTTATTAAACTGCATAATTGAAGATTGTTCTGTATCAGTACATATTGGGGTGCTTTTTTAAAAATAAAAAACATTTATTATAATCTATCGTTAGAAGTAAAATAAATTATTTAATTGGTCCCCTCTGTATAATGATTACTCTTAAATTTTGTTAATCAATTAAGTATTTTATATAATAAGGGTAATTATTAAACATATAGAAATAGAATATATAAACTTCTAAACAAGTTAAGGGAAAACAGAGAGAAAGTGAAATCGTCCACTCTGTAGAAGGCATTAAGGTTGGAAAAAGGAAGGAAGAAAATGTATGGTAAATGGAAACATAGTACATACAGTAATATAATTTAGTATAATAATATGGTAGAAACAAATCAAAATACACTGGATATAATCATCATAATGTATACTAGTAAAACTAGCAAGTTAAAAAAGCTTTTAAAGCTAGATTTTTTTTGAAAACCCAACTAAAGGTTGTTTATAAGGGATTCATTTAAAATGTGATTGCACAAGGGTGGCTCAGTTGGTTAAGCATCTGCTTTTAGCTCAGGTCATGATCCCAGGGTCTGGATGGAGCCCCAGGTTGGGCTCTATGTTCAGCCGGTAACCTGCTTCTCCCTCTCCCTCTGCCTGCCACTCCCGCTGCTTGTGCTCTCTCTCTCTGTCAAATAAATAAATTAATTAAATCTTTAAAAAATAAATAAAATGTGATTGCACAAAACATTCATTTAAAACATGACTGATGTATAGAGATAGAAGAAAAATCACAAGATAATTACCAAAATTAATCTGGCATAGGTATATTAATACAGAGAAAATAGACCTTAAGAAAATTTATTATTGTTGATAGGATATGTATTTAATTATAAAATTTCAATTCACCAGAAAGACGAAACATTTCTGAGTCTCTAGGCATAGGCATATAGTATGACAACACTGCTTCGATTATGTAAAGTAAAAACGGATAGAATTATAAGAAGAAATTGGCATATCTACCACATAATTGAATAATCTTTTTTTTCTTTTTTTAGGGAGAGAAAGCATGCACACAAACGGGGGTGGGGGTGGGTAGAGGCAGAGGGAGAGGGAGAGAGAATCTTAAGCAGGATCCATGCCCAACATGGAGACACGTAGGGCTCCGTCTCATGACCCTGAAATCATGACCTGAGTGGAAATCTTAACCGACCGAGCCACTCAGGAGACCCGTAATTGGATAATTTTAACATCTTGCTCAAAAGTCAATAAATTCAAGCTAAGTAAAAAGTGGTAATGATAAAATTTGAATAACAAATTTAGAAACCTGAACTATTGTTCAATTATAGACTCAAAAAACAAAAAGAGAATATAGTCTTATCAATTACATATTGATTATAAGAATAATCCACAATTTGGTTAAGAAGAAATCAGTATAAATAACAAGAAATTAGTATCATGTAGGTTGTACTTTCAGATCAAAATGCAATTAATTTATAAAATAAATAAGGAAAGGAAGCTCATAGTCCTCTCTCGGCAAACTAAAAACTTAAAATTCTAAGCAGTTGCAGGTCCAAAAATAATTAAAAATGTAAATTTTGACATTTAGAACTAGATTTCAGTGAATACATTGTATTAGATATTTGTTAGACCCAGTTATAGAAGTTCTTAGAGAGACAGTTTTAGTTCTTTGTATAAATACCTAAGGGAAAACATGAAAGATGGAAAAAATAGTGAGGGAATCATTGAATTCAGGGAGTTAGAGTAAGAACAACAGAATAAAAGCAAGACAGTAGAGAATAATAAGCAAATGTACAGATTGATGAAATAAAATATAAACAATAAAGAAGAGCTTTACAACATAAAAACTAATTGAGACTGGCAAAATTTATTAAGAGCTCAAAGAAAACAAATAACCAGTACTAAGAATGAAAACAGGGATATAACTAGAATAAATTAATGATGTATATTTGTCATTTATATGAAGGTACAGTTGAAAAATAACCCTACATCGTATTCTAGATTCTTTTAGGTTGTTCATTTGATTTATGCTTGTTTTGAAGCTATGAAGAACTGTCAGATTCTCTTTATATGGCACTGCCTCATTGCCCCTGACAAACTATCAGACAGGCTTTTTGGACACACACATTAGTGCTGTATTTTGGTATATCTTCAAATGCAACTTTAATGTAGTGTAGTTGGGATTCTATATTGGCCTAGGGACAACTGGGAAGTGATTGAATTTTGTGTGTGTGTGGGAGAGTCTACTCTTCCTTTTGGGGTGTATATAATCTTTCATGATGCTGTTTTTCCAGTGTTCAAAGACTAGTCCATTGACAGCCATTCTCAGATAATTTATTTTGCTTTCAGTCTCTTCTTGCATTTACCAAAGACTTATCTCAAAGAATTGCACAGTTGAAAATAAAACAATAAAGTGGTTCATAACTCATCATAGGTTAATACAACAACTCCTCTAAGATTATTTGCATATAAATAAGAGCCAGTGGTTTAAAGTGAGATAAATTTTGCTTTAATGGAATTATAGGCATCAAACAGAGTAAAATGGACATATGTTTTTCAATGTATGGAAGTTTTAAGTGCTCAGAAACATTATGAAAGTTTTTTTAATTTGAGATAGGCCTTATAAAACTGATGTGATGAGGTTCTAATGCAGTGTTTCTAACTCCCCCCTACTCCAGGCTTTATGACTTACGAATACATAGAATTTATTCTTGGAAGAAATTATAGATGAATGAGTACAAATCCATCTACATAACTAAAAAAGCAACAGATTTAGTCAATATTAGAAATCAAGACCAGCTTACTTTAGGTAACCTCCTGGTTGGCGAATGCAGAAAAAGGAACAGCCAGAACCAGTTTGGGCAAGTCCAAGGGCTAAGTGAGTCACCAGAAGCTACAAAGCTAATCTTTTTTTTTTTTTCTAATAACTGATTGTTTTCCATTCAGGTTTGTTCCAGGGTCAAGCAGAGTTTCAGCATTCCAAGAAGAGAGATGGACCTACCTCCTTGTTGTAGAACGCTTTGTCTTCATGTCACAAATATTCATGCATATATTCAACGGTGGACTGCTGTCTCCTGATAAGACGGTGTTTCAAGACTACCTTTTCTATTTACATTTCACATGAAGAAAGAGTACTGTTCCTTGAGAAAGCTGTTTCTTCATTAGGGCAGGTTCCATATCCAATCATTCTGTAAACTGTGAAAATAAAGAACAAGACTAAATAATGAAGCAATGTTTGTGCAGTAGAATAGACTATCGAAAATTTCATTAGAGGTCCATGACAGAGCTGAAATTAAAACTTGAGTATCTACCTATATGGAGTATTCCATAGCTTGAGAGGATCCTATCCCCTGATTTTTTTTCTGCTCTGTAATGCATTGCTGCTACTTTTATGTTAACTAAGGGACCTTAGGAAAATATAATTGTTTAAAATGGAAGAATATAACTGCATATTTTTCTAGTTCTAAGTAACCTTATTTTTGGTGTTTAGTATCTCCCAGCTACTGAAAACACATCAATGTGTAATCCTCATACAACCATCATCATCATCTTCATGTTACAGATGGGGGACATGAGGCTTAAAGAGGTTAGGGAGCAGGACTTCCAGAATGACAAGAACTCTCGCCCAAGCAAATAAACAAATAACTGGTGTACCTTATGAAAAACATTTGTTTAATCTTCTGGAAATTGTCCTAAGCAAATGGGAAAGCAAATACAGCAAATGGGAAAGCATTTATTCTTAAATGCTACTAAATCTCATTAAGAACAATGAGATTCTGTAACATTTGAACCATGACCCACTCTATTATTCGGCTTAGTGTTGTGGAAGTTCTATGCCAGCGTGTGTATCTAAGATGGGAGCTCCCTGTCCAGAGCTATATATCTTACCATGAGGAGCTGGCTGCCAGAAGTTCTTATTTCTCCCAGAGCCTTATTGCAGAAATAGACATGGCTGAGAGGACTTCCCTCCCCAACCACCCCCCATTTTTAAAGTAGAAGCTCTGCTCCAGCTACGAAAGATTGAGAATATTAAGGCCCTGATTATAAACTTCCCCCTTCCTCCCTTCCCTTCTCCCAGCTCACTCATGGAGTTGAAGTTCCATGTTGAGACAGTCAAGCCAAGAAGAGCTGGGGCAGTCATCACTTGCCCCTGTGACCACTTGTAGAGTAGAAGTACCACTCCTGGAAAAGCAGACTCCCAACCCCAGCTCTGGTGCAGTGGCATAGGGATTCTGCCCAAGGGGTAAGGCAGGCCTTGAAGAGGAAGAGCAGCAATTTTACCCACAGGGACGGTTCTTATTTGCAACAGAAAGTGGAGAACTCCATACCTAAGGGTGTTGTCATGCAGAATGGTGATCCTGGTGGAGAGCAATTAAGAGGAGGCTGGTAGTTCTGATACAAACAAAATTGCGGGGCAGTCAGAAGTTCACGAGCCAGAACCAGTGAAAAAGACAGCCAAAAAAAAGCCTTCCTGGAATCACACTCAACTACGGGAGTCAAAAAGGTTGTGCACATACTGTAGGCTGCACATACTCAGGAAAAATCAATCTCAATTGCTTGGGAGAGGTGACTCCTTTCATTCTTCCATTTGGTTACTCCTTTCTTTCTTCAACTTTCACCTTTTTTTGAATGGAAGTGACAATAACTATTATCCTATGCCTGTCCCACCATTGTATTTTGGGAGCAGATAACTCCTCCTCCTGTTTTCTAGATTCATAAGTCCAGACATGGAGAAGAATTTTGCCCCAGAATGGATCATACTGAACATCTTAATCATACCTGATTCAAGTGATTTAGATGATTAGATTTGGGACTTTTGAGCTAGTAATATTTAGATGATATTTTGGACTTTGAGTTGATGGTATAATGGGTTGAGACTTTGGGGGATTTTGGAGTGAGGTGAATGTTTTTTGCATGTGAAATATACTTGAATCTTTGGGGACCAGGTAGCAGATCATGGTGAGCTGAATAATGGTCCCTACAAAGATGTCCACACCCCAGTCTCTGAAACCTAATAATGTTACCTTATATGGCAAAAGGACATTGCAGGTGTGATTAAATGAAAGGTCTTGTGATGACGAGGTTCTTCCGGGTTGTCCAGATGGAACCAAATGTAGTCACAGAGGTCTTCATAAGAAGGATGCAAGAAGATCAGACAAGGTGATAGGAAAGATGATATATAACAGAAGCAGAGACTGGAGTGCTGGAGCCACAGCTCAAGGAATACAAGCAGCCTCTAGAAGCTGGAAGAAGCAAGAAACGAATTCTCTCCTGGAGCCTCCAAGAGCAACCAGCCCTGCTCTCATCTTGACGTTAGTTCATTAAAACTGATGAGAGAATAAATTTGCATTGCTTTTAGCCGTGAAGTTCATCGTAATTTATTGCAGCATCTGTAGGAATCTCATACAGTAAGTATGTAGGTAATTATGGAAGAGAATATGATTGCATATTTCTTTTCCTTTCACCTCTTCTATGATTTTAAAAGGAATTGCAAAATACAATATGAATATAATTATATTTTGGGGTCTATAACAGAGAAATGTATTTGATAATAATGGCATAAAGGAGAAGGGTGTGAACAAAGTTATATCAGAGAGAGGAAATGACAATAGATGATAATGTAAATCTGGTAGAAAAAATGAAGGGAACCCCAAAAGATAAATAGGAAAGTTAAAATTACAAACTCTGTAATTATATACTAGGTTTCTTTCTTCTCTAAGTTTCTCTATATGGTATATAAAATAATAATTAGAATAATATATTGTTGGATTCATAACATGAATAGACTTAATATGTGTAACAGTAATAGCACAAAAAAAGTGGAGGGAGAACTAATCTACATAGCAGTGGGATTTCTAGATTTCCATTGAAATTAAGTCAGTATAAATCTGAAGTAGATTCTGATAAGATACACTTTGTAGGCCCTGATACAACTGCTAAGAAAATAACATACACATCTAATTAAACATATCATTAAAGAAATAAAAATATTCCAGTGGAAAATGTCCACTGGCTGTAAAATAAGGTAATAAAGGTAATACAGGCACAAAAAAGACATGTGACATACAGAAAATAAAAAAGCACAATGTCGGATATAAATCTAACCATATCAATAACAACATTAAATGTGAATGTATCAAACAATCCAGCAAAAATAAGAAATAGTAAAATTATATTTAACAGAAAGACAAAATCAAACCATATGCTATCTACAGGAGATACTATTTGGATTTAAAAATAAAAAGATAGGTTGAAGGTAAAAGAATGAAAAGATATATGCAATGCAAATGGCAACCATATAAAAGAACTGGAACGGCTGTAGTATTATCAGACAGAATAGACGTTAAAACAAAATATATTGCTAGACATAAAAACGGGTCATTTAATGACAAAAGGGTCAGTTTCCTAAGAAGATACAACAATTGTAAACATATATGTATCCAACAGCAGAGCCCTAGAATACATGCAGCAAAAACTGACAGAATTAAAGGAAGAAATAGAAAATTCGACAATAATAGTTAAGAGCGTCAATAGTCCACTTTCAATAAAGGGTAGAACAACTAGACAGAAAATCAAAAAGATACAGAATTATTCACGAATAAAAATAAATGAAGTACTGATCATGCTATTAACTGGGTAAAACATGAAAATGTTATGTAAGTGAAAGAAGTCAGGCACAAAAGGTCACATGTTATAGGACCTCATGTATATAAAAGAATAGGTAAACTTATTGAGACAGAAAGTAGGTACTTGTTGTTTAGGGCTGCGGGGATTGGGAAGGTTCAGGTGAGTAATGGAAGTGATTGCTACTGGATTTCTTTTGAGAGTGAGGAAGATATCCTAAGATTAGATTATGAGACCTGCATAACTCTGTGAATGTATTTAAAAACCTTGGATTGTATACTTTAAATGGGTGAATTGTATAGCAGGTGATTTGTATATCGATAATGCTGTTGTTTTAAAGAAGATACAATGGGAGCAGGGGTTGGCAAACTTCAGCCCATGAGCCAGTTCTGTCCCTTTGCCTTTTTTTGTACAGAATGTCAAGTTAAAAATATTTTAATTATTTTTAATAGTTGAAAAAAGTCAGAAGAAGAATAGTATTTCATAACACATGTGCAAATTATGTGAAATTGAAATTTCAATGTTCATTAAGATGTTTTATTGGAATACACACATAAACACACAAAGATGAAATAAGATCTCTAAGGTTATTTAAATAGCTAATGGCAGAGTTGAGTTCAAACTGGACTGAATTTAGAGCCCTGTAACATAACCACAACACAAATCTGTTAGGCACAGAATAGAAATGAGACTTGATTCAGATATACTCTGAGATTCAGAACCATCATCAACCACCATCACCGTGATGTGTGTTAGGAGAAGGGATGACAAAATGTACCAAGCGATGACTCGCAGAAATTTTGTGTAAAAGAGAAGGCAGGATAGTTTTAATGGCTTTATTTTCTACAAGGAAATTCTTGAACTAAAGTGTGAGCCAGCAAGGCTCTTTAACATACTGACCCCATGAATACACAGAACAGGAATACCCTTTACGGTGGAAGGTTGCTATGCAACTGTATCTAGCATTCCTCTTTAACGTTGCTTCTTCATGTAAGGGATTTTTGCATATCCGTGAACAATTATGCATCTAATATCATGTTCTTTGTTTTACTTAACTATGCATGTCTTTCCTCATCTCTGTTCAATGATGTCAAGTTGGTAGCTTGAAATCAGCTATGGCAGAAGTATTTACACAATGAAAATTGGAGGGCTGTTTATCAAATGTTTACCAGCACAATACTGGTTTAGGAAAATGACCTATAAAATGCATTACTTGCCTTTAAAAACACCTTGCATAAGCCCCTCACATCCTTTCTTGCATCTTCCCCCATCTTGGTATGGGGATGTGATGGTGTTGCTAAGGCACTATTTTTTTTTTTAATTAATTCCACGAAGGTGGGAGGAGACTGGGTCCTTGCTGACTTCATAGAACAATATTATTTGTTGGCTGATGCAGTTGGTCTGGAAACCATACTTTGAGAATCACTATTGCTTTGGATTTTTTTTTGTTGTTGTTGTTATATGCAGTTGAATCAAATTATAATCGATACTGTTAGGAAATTCTGGTGAATTAGAGAAAACATGTCTCATCTGAAGGCATTCCTATTCAATTTTTTAAAACACTGAGCTGACCAGTAATGCAGTTGATAAACTGGCTTCAGTAAGTTGTGGAACAGAGAAGGAACTTCAGTTTTGGCTTATCTGTAGCAGTCTACTGTCAAGAATTGATATTCACCCACTCCAAGATACACAGAGAGGACCACATATGTATAAATAACATTTAAAGAAGAATAAAGATAGATATTAGGAAAATCAGTTTAAACAGTAAGCAGTATGGAGATTGGAGCGACCCAGTCAGTGCCCCACCATAGCTTGCTTGGATCTTTTCTCATTCACCTGCAACTGGCTCCAGGTGTGTGTCACTCTTTAAGTGGCCAGCACTGTGTCTCTTTGTTGGGGGGGGTTGACCTCAGGCTGTTAGAACTCATTTTGCTTCACTTTGTTGAAGTACCTGGGAGTTTATATCTCCCCAGGGGCAATTCTTTTTTTTTTTTAATTTTTTTTTATTATATTATGTTAGTCACCATACAGTACATCCCCCCATGGGGCAATTCTTAACCAATGATAGACAGGTGCAGGAGAATAAATATTCCAGCTACTTTGTCTTGGTCAAGATAAATCTGAGGTGTGGCCTACACTGTCTTTAGACATCCTTTGTGGGACAGAGTCAAACTTACTCTTCATGAAATTTTGCTTGATAACATACCCCTCCTCAGTCATCTAGCTAGTCCCATTTCCCTATAACCCTTATGTTTTTTCCCAGGAAAGCTTCCTATTAATCACCTTCACATGAATCCTCATTTCAGAGTGTTTCAGGGAAACTGACTTAAGACAGAAGAATTTCCATCTTTTCAGAAAGCAGAAGAATAAAAGGAAGGTCAACCATCCTGTTCTATCTTCTTGAATTTGAGCTTTCTCCACTGACATGTCTCAGATACCCAGATGTGCTTGGGAAGAAAATCAACTCATTTTGGATACCCAGGTTCATTTAGGAAGTTGGAAATACATGTCTGGACTCCAGGACAGAGGTCAGACCCAGAAATGTATTAAATTAAAACAAGCTGGGTTGTCAAATCATAATGTATGAGTTATGCTGATTTACTTTTCTATGAACTACTTTGTCCATCCTCACCTAATTTTAAAATTCAGTACAGCTGTGAGTTTCATTAAATGTTTATGATCCTATTATAGGATATATTTTTAGCCTTAATAAAAGGAAGCTGATAAAGCTTCATTATCTGCCGTTTCAGAGGAAGAGTAAAAAATCTAACATCTACCAAGTGAGTCTATAATATGTCATCATAAATCTTCTATTTCCCAATCCTTTGTCTCTCTTTGACATCAAAGATAAATGACTATTACTAGAATTAATATCTCTTAAATATATCATGATTCTTCAACATTATTAGCCAAAAGGCTGTTATGAAAACTTCACTAAAATAGAATTTGATTTTCTTTGTATGAACTGTAAGGGTTACTGTGAATTTTTAGTACCCGTAGTGGAAATGTCTTCCATATTAACTCAGCAGGTTTTCTTAGAGGAGTAAAATTATTTTATATATGAGAAAGGAAATTATAAAATATCATGGCAAAATTATTCTTTTTTTTATCTTTTGAAAACTGTGATCATTTAAATCACTTAGCTAGAAGAGGTTAGTATTACTTTCAGACTCTGAATCTTGCTTTAAAGTGGCACAAGCTTGGTGGCAAAATAATACAACTTAATTGACCTAGGGAGAGCTCTTAAGAAACATCCTCAAGATATTTGAACTATTCCTATCTCCCTACCAGATGCAAAAGATAATTTAAGTGTAAGTTTCTTTGTACTATTATGAGTTCCCAATGCAATTTCTCTCGAAACGTGTGTCCATGTAAAAGCTCCTTTTACAGTTGCTATGAAACTAGTTTCTGACACTTACATTATTAAGGCTCATTTTGGATTGGAAGGGAATGCATCTGTAAGACACCGAAAACTGCTTCCATAATTTGGGGCTGAGGCAGGAAAAAAAAAAATGGAGAGTGGCAGAAAATGAAAGAAAGTATTTGTAAGTATTAGTTACACGCAGATTCTATGTTTTAATGGCAGGAGTGTCGGAAAAACATGCATTATATAGGATTATTTCCTACATCAGCATCAATGAAAAGATATTTTAAGTTCTGAAATTATGAGATTTTTATTATAGAAATTATATGATGATTTGGATACATAGTCAGAGCCTAACAATACTGCCCTACATTAAGTTTTGGAAATTTGTTCTTTTTTCTTTTTTTTTTTTAGGGATATACCAGTGGAAACAAAACTGGAAAATAACTATAGAATGTTTACCTCCCTTAGTTATTTAGGGATTTTTAAATGTTTTCTCTACTCTTTCCTACTATGAAAATCTTGTCTCTGACAGCAGAGATGAATACATCAATTCACACTAAGATGAGAGTTATTGACTGTGGAAGAGCTTATGCCCAAACATAACACCATGCAAACTGTCCACCAACCCTTCTCCTTCGTTTTATTTTCACTCTCCGTACTTTTTCTCTTGTTCTGACTCTCCTAATTTTTTCTATTTATTTTCGAAGCTGCCTCAACTTATTTTGACATAAAAATTGAGTTATGAATACGTAAATAAAACTAAAATGAATGAAAAATGAAGACTGTACAACAATTAGGACCGTCTTAGTTTTATAAATGAGAAAATTATTAGAACAGAGCGGTAAGTGAGGTGCCTCAATGTATTAGCAGTTTTTACAGCTGCAAATTCGGGCCTAGAACTCAAGCACTTCTCATTCTGGACCCAATATTCCATTCAGTGGAACCCCTGGCTTTTCTGAGGACATCTGTGAAGCCAGTTCGATTGTAATGACCATAATACCAAGTGTCTTCATTTCTCATTTTAAAAATAAATTATTCGCTTTCTAAAACATCTTTTCCATGTTTGAAATCATAGGTCTTTAAAGTAGGTACTTCTAGTCTGCTTTAGTAAGTACTTTTACTCTGCCCTGAGGTTAAGTCCCTTGTGGAATAGAACAAAGGTGAATCCCGTCACACTAGGTGGCTGACAAGGAGGAGACACTTATTAAAGTAGTTGACCACCATTACAAAAAACTCAGGGGAGAAATGCTGAAAAGACATGGTTTTCTTTATGCTGAGATCATTTCTTTTTTCTTTTTTTTTTTTATTTTTGAGAGAGTCTGTGTGTGCATAAAGGGGAGGGGGAGAGGGAGAGAGAATCTTAAGCAGGCTCCATGCCCAGCACAGATTCTGACTGGGGCTTGATCTCATGACCCTGAGATCATGACCCTGAGCTGAAATCAAGAGTCGGAGGCTTAATTGACCAAGCCACCCAGGTGCCCCTATTTTTTCTATTATGTCATTGTCAAGCATCCTATAAGCCTCTGTTTGCAAATTTTTATTCTCAGAAATGATGTATATAACATGCAATGAAATTTAATTTCCTTTGAGTTTATTTTTAATGTGATATCAGATGCAGAAAAGGATATGCATTGGGTTACAATTAAAACTATATCATATGTGAAACCAGGTTTTCCACAATTTTTAATTTTCTCAGACTTCCCAGATATCCATTTTGACCTGCTTATGCAAATTTTTGCCATTAAATTACAGATTTTGAAAATGTTTCTTCATAAGGCTCTGGGTTTTTTTTAAGTCAATGCTTACATTTAAAACTAACATATTTTTAATGAAATATATCAGTAAATTACACTTATGGCAAATACAGGCATATTTCGGAGATATTGTGGGTTCAGTTACAGAACATTGCAGTAAAGAAAATATTGTAATAAAACAACTCAAATGAATTTTTTTGTTTTCCAGTGCATTTAAAGTTATGTTTCTATTATACAGTAGTTTATTAAGTGTGCAATGGCACTATGCCTAAAAAAAATGTACGTATCTTCATTTAAAAATATTGCTTAAAAAAAAGCTAACCATCATCCGAGCTTTCAGCAAGTCATGATCGCTGGTCACAGATCACTAGAACAAATGTAATAATAATGAGGAAGTTTGAATATTGCAGGAATTATCAAAATGTGACAGAGACACTACGTGAGCAAATGCTGTCGGGAAAATGGCACCAATACACTGCACTTGCTCCACACAGGATTATCAGCAACCTTTCATTTGTAACAAACAAACCAAAACCAAAACCAAACTAAAACAAAACAAAGCCCCAAACCCCGCAGTATCTGTGAAGCCCAATAATATGAGGTATGCCTGTAATGAATTAAACAACCACAGGGAACTGTGTGCCTTATCAAGTACAGTGTTACTAGAATGAGAGAGGAAATCTGTTGTATTTCCAATTCAGGAAAAGAAAAACTAATAGAGGACAAGGGCTGTAAGCCTTCCCACTGAATACATATTTGCCTGTTGTTGAGATTGCTTTGAGAACTAGTGTTCTGTTTTTATTATTCTCCTTTTGCCTGCATTTGAAATTTTTAGAAAGGTTTCTTCAGTAGCAATGCTATAGAATTTTTATGTACACTGTTTTCACATGTATTTTCCAGAATACATGTTGTCTAATTACAGTAGAAGTCTTTATGTTACAAGATCTAGTTTTCACCCATTCTGTATCTATCACTATGGATATAAGTGAAACAACTATAGCCTTAGAAACCCAACATGCAAAATGATAAAGGGGTATACTTTAAATTTACTACCTATTAAATTGGAAGAAAGATGTGGGAGAATGATAGTTAATATAATTAAATTTAAAACCAAATATCATTTTAACTATATTGATCACTTGCTGAAAGCATTACTTTGGAAAAATAATTTAAGGAACTGGTTGCTTAGCTATAGGCAGACCATTTAACATATGCAAGCATCACCTCTTCAAAGGTAATATAAAGTGTTAACTTAGATGAGTTCCAAAATATCTTCCAACTTTAACCTTACAAATGACCCTTCTTCAGTATTTTCACTTTAAAAATATCTAAGATAAGTAATAGGAATATAAGGGTATTCTCCTCCCTGTATATGTCAAAACCTACTAAACCTTTAAGGGAAGTACGTTAGATTAACTTGCTCAGGCTACCTTTTTTTGTTGTTAATCCTGTGCATTATCTAGGGGTCAGAATAGTTGAAAAACATGATTAATACTAAATGAAACTGAGATTGTGACATGAAAGTAAATATGATCTGAGAGGTGAGAAATGACAGAATTCACTACTGGAAATGAACCATGAAAGGATATGAACGTTCTTGGTTCAAAAGAAACAGAACTGTTATTAAGAGAACAGAGTATAGCTGTGTGCCAAAAAGATATATTCCTTCATAAAAATTTGGAAAATTGAGGAGAGTGTTTGTGTGAAGATAAAAGAAAATTAGAAATGAGATTAGGTAGTGCCATATCTCAGTGGTTACAAGGCTGAACTTGGGAGCTGGATTGCCTGAGATCTGACCCTGAATATGGCACTTACAGCTGGGGACACTGGACAATTTATTTAATCTCTCTGTGCTTCAAATTCCTGGTCTGGACAATGTGGATTATGGCTGCTGTGAGAATTACATGAGATTAAACATAAATTTCCTGGCATAAAGGAGGTGCTCAATAAATATTAGCCATTATTATCACTGTAGGAGTGTACTACAAGGACCTGACTAAAGAAAATGAGTAAATTAAATTCACCTGGTGGGAATGACAAACTAGACTTCAAGTACACATTCAATTGAAAATCTCATTTCTCGAAAGCAGAGCATTTGATAAATTCTTGTCTAATCTCACTGATAGTATCATCCAGTAAAAGGTAAAGAAAGTTATTAGGAAAATCGGTGCTAGGGAACTATGCATTTTGCATACTGGCTGCATTAAAAAAAAAAAAAAGAAGAACAAAGTGTTGAAAGAAACCAGTGTAACTTCCCAGGAAACTACTGACAGGATCAGGTTTTAAATTGGCGAAACACAAGAAAAGGCCACATACTTAAATATTACGGTGATACTGACTGTCAGGATAATGTCAGAGGTGCTAAAGTCTAAAATGAACTGTGATGTCTGAAAAATGTTAAGGTTAACAAAAATTTTTAATTATGTAAGGGGATTTCCAGGGAAGCAGAATTAATATATGTGATGTGTATCCTTTGGCAAAGACTACTAATGAGCAAAACTTGAAGCCTGCCGGTAAAGAAGGTGCTCAATCCCAATTGTTATTTTGGTAGAAAAAGGACCAAGACAGGCACCCCTTCCAGTTGAAATTCAAAGTTACTGAAATTTGTTAGGACGAGTTGAGGTAGCCTTGACCTTGGACTTACACCGAATAAGGGCACTTGCTCCCTAAAATAAGGGTAGGAACAAACAGGGCTGTTAGACTGACCCCGACACCAGGTCACGTGAGTGAATTCAAATGATGATTCTGAATCTATGAGGCGATGGAATCCACCAAGAACGGTGAACACATACCATCCCTATTAACCTGGAAGCAGGTTATATAAGGCAATGCAACAAGCTTGAACACTGACGACCCAGGCCGAGGGTAACAATGGGAAGTACTGTTGACAGTCAAGGTTTCAGAAAACTATTTATAGGGCAGAAACCGCACTTACATCGACAGCCCTGGTGAGGTTTCAAAAGGCACGGAGAAGATGCTCTAGCATTAGCCATAGGAAAGCCAATGGAAGGATGACTTCTGCTAGCCGGATTTCATGTACAACACCTAGGCTTTGTGACTGGTGACCCTACCAGTATCATGGCTTTGTGTTCTCTTGTGGTTATCCATCAAGAAGGGACCATGATTCCTCCAACCTCAAGGGGGCAGGTATGAGCTCTGGCTCGAGTGCTGAGAGAATAAAATCAAGGCTGACCCTTTAAATATGAATAAGCATGGGGAGATTCCATTAGGGGAAGGAGAAGAAAGGCTCAACTTCCTATTAATCAGGGTATATGTAGCCTGGAGCAGTGCCTCTCAAACTTCTCAAACAGCAACCTTTGTAAAATAAAAAGAATGAATTAACTGAAAAAAATGAAATTTAAAAAGATATATAAAGCCCTATTTTTTGAGTTGGAATTCAATAAACATGATCAGAACAAATGTAACATAGGGGAAAATAATTGCAAATCATACAGGTTGCTCATTAAAAGGGTATGTTTGTGTGTAGAGGTGATTAATACACTTACACATTGAACTAGAGCAGCGAACAATGTCTTATCCCGTGCCTCCCTCCCTCGGGACATGTGGTAGGTTGAAAATAACAATACAGATACAGTGCTGTGGAAAAACAGATGAGACAATTTAGGCCACCTTAGGCTCCTCCTGGCCGTCCCAGGACTGAGAAACACCTGTAAGCCTGGGGGAAAGAATGAGACTAAGCTCTTGCGGTCACATAAAAAATATACGAAAGAAAGCTGCTCTCGCTCCCTGTGTGTGTGTGTGTGCATGAACGTTAGGAGAAAGAGCACTTAATTACAATCCTTATTCACAGTCTCACGCTCTGTGATCAACTAATTGCAGATGACATTGGAAGCCTTGAACAAATCTTGTTTTACATAATATAAGTGGCTAGAAACTCGGATTAATTTGGAGATATGGAAAATTCTCTCATGAAAAATCTGTACTTGGTAAGCGTAGGGTGCTGCCACGTAGCACACCAGGAACCGATTTTTAATGCTGAAATTCTTTCACTGTATTAAAATGCGCTCTTCTTAATATATTATCCTTCGTGTGAAAAAAAAAGTTAACACTAAATTTTATTTATGCAAGATTTTTATTTTACATTTAGTTTAATGAGCAGTATCAAATTTTACAGTCACTGTTTTTCAATTTTTAAGACTCAAAGGACATTGGTAATGTGCTGACTTGACACAAGGTCCTCCTCGCAGCAAATGGTATGATCAGGTGTGGAACTCTGGAAGGCTATAATCCCAAAGCAAAGGTCTTGTCAGGTAATAAGAAATCAAGCTCTTCCTTTATCCCCTTCCATGACTCAGTCTAGGTGATGCCTATCCATAGAACAAAAGAAGTCAAGGCTTTAAAATGCTGGCAATGGAGAGTAATAAAGCAAGTTTATGGATGCCGTCTGTGAAGCATAGCGGCTGAATGAAAGGATCAAATGCACGGCCCATTGAGAAGTACTGGAGTAGGAAGCTTCAGGAGTGTGCTCTCTATGGCCCGGGCGTCTGGATCTGAGTCCTGCCTTCACTTCCTCTTACGTTGTTTATTAAATGGTGACATTATCCGTAGTGACAGCATCTTTCCTCATAGCCTCATTCAGAGAATTAAATACATGAATACACTTAGAGCCTGGAAAGCAGTAAATGCTCGGTAAGTATTAGGTATTTTAACAACTCCAAACCAATGCAGGCCGAAATAAAATGTACAGAAAATATTTCTGATATCATGCTAAGTACTAATATTTGAATAAAATAAGATGATTGGCCAGAGGCTATTCCGTGATTGGCTGCCTGCCATTTTTGATAACAGAGAAGATAAGCAGCCCCAGGAGTGTGGGGTCCTCACCCAGGTCTCAGACAGAGTTAGGCTTTCTGAAATAGCGGTGGCTGATATTTACTGAGCACTGGCTATGTGCCGTGCAAAGAACTAAACATTAACCTGTATCACTGTCTCTTTTAATCCTCACAACGACCCTGTGAGATAGGAATAATTTCTTTTTAAAGAGAGGAAATGATAACCGAGATTTAAGTAATCTGCCCAAGGTTTAAAAGGTAATAAATTGCAGAGCTAGTATTTAAACCTGGTGGTCTAATCCTGGACTTACTACTTTTATTCTACCCTGTGTTGCATCAATGAGTCCCTTAACATTTTCTTCTCTAAGATACTTTTTAGGAGTGAGACCATGAGTTATCACTGGTCTCCACTGAGCTATCTTTCCTCTCTTGATCCAATCGATCACCTGGAAGAATTCAAAGTCAATCCATATTTAAACAGAAACAGCTGAAGTATTAACTTTTCATTACCTTCAGGAATGTGTGTGTTCAAAAAAAACCCTCGGGTTTTCATTTGGTAGGTCATGAAACCTTAGGTTTTTGTTTTTGTTTTTGTTTTGTTTTGTTTTGACCTATCAACTGGGAATAGCACCACTCTTGCGGGATCATTGTGACTATTTAAAAAACTAATTCATGTGAAATGCCTAATCGTGTGCTTGGAATATAATAAGTAGCTGTTCTTGTCGTCCCTGAGCAGTCCATGTTTCCTGGGAGGGAAGGCAGCTTGGGGAAGGGGAAAGGAGAGGTGAAGGAACGCATGGTAGTTTGAAGGGAAATCTTCGAAACCACACACGCTTGTGCCATGAAGATTTCTACTCCGTTCTGGGGTCACACAAAGTCTCTCTTTTCTGCTACTCTCCTTGCTGAAAGCTGTGTCCTTTCAAAGCATATGGGTAAGTATCATATTGTGTGTGAAAATCAAAGAGGCACGAGTCTAAAAATACGTAACCTGGATTCTATTCCTGGCCTAGCTGCAGACTCCTGTTAACTTATTAATATGTGTATGCCTCAATTTCTTAAACATATATATAGAATTAACTCTTTCTCCCCCCCTTTCCTAGGAATTCTGGAGCAATGAGCATCTTCACACCCCTGAGTTCTCTTAAAGGGAGCAGCATGCATATACAAGGCTTATACTCTTAGGTCACATAGGCTGTAGTTTGAAAAGTGCTTTTGTCACAGAAAAGGGGTTCTCTCTATATGTTAATAGGAAACTGTGTTTTTTTTAATTGGAATTTACTTTTTTGAAGCATTTTTAAGTTCTCATGTGAAAAGTTTCTGATGGTTTCCTGTTACAAAATTGAAAATGGTTGCACACTGGCAAAAGAAACTTAGCAAATACCCACTTTACCACAGTGACCGTACGTTAGCTCAAAGAAGATTCGGATTAACATTATCTAAGGGCACAATTCAGTGTATCATTGCATTCAGTTTGTTAATTTCAGGTAAGTAATCTTAAATCTCAATATTGGAGTTGGGAAAATGGAGTATATACTATATACTTTTAAAATTATTTGTTTTCACCAGGTACTTTCCTTTTTATTATCCTAGATTTCTCTACAAATATTTTATAATCAGGGCATGGTAATCCCCTGTGGAGATTTAAATATGGGCATATATTTAATATGTCTATGTGCACTAGGACCTCACCCCCAGAAATTCTGATTCAGTTTGGCCTGCCTTGGGATCTGTAAAATCAAAATGATCCATAGGTGATTCTAAAACGTGTCCTTAATTAAGCTATCAGATGGCTTTCACAGACCTTTTTAATATAAAGTTAAGGTTAGCTTTTCCCGAGCATTGGCAGCCACATCGGTAGACAGAACCCGCTACTGATTTCCCAGAAATGTTTTCCAATCTTACGTGTCTTTGGATAGAGTGAAAAATAAGGATGTGTGATGGAAAGAATAGGCCATCTTGATTTATGGGGACCCTAGCACCAAGTTCACCTGTGTGTTCTGTTTTGGTTTGACCTATCAACTAGAGCTGCTTTTGTGTTCTTTTTTTTTTTTGTTTCTTTTTTTAAAAGATTTTATATACTTATTTGACAGAGAGAGACAGACAGCCAGCGAGAGAGGGAACACAAGCAGGGGGAGTGGGAGAGGAAGAAGCAGGCTCCCAGTGGAGGGGCCTGATGTGGGGCTCCATCCCAGAATGCCAGGATCACGCCCTGAGCCGAAGGCAGACACTTAAGGACTGAGCCACCCAGGCGCCCCTTGTGTTCCTTTTTCTTACATTTATGCCTCATGAAATTTTCCAAAAGGGGTGAGACATTGATCTCCTTGAATCGCTAGGAATCTCTGTTAGAGTTTGACAGCGTTCCGTGGCAGCTCAGCGTAAGATAGCAAAAGTGTTTTTATGGTATGTAGAGTTTCCTTGGACTTTGACATTTTTCAATTTTCTTTCACTATACGACTCCTTAAAATTAGTTTAACATCCAATTCAGAGGGTTGTTGTTGCAGAAAATGTGGTTATGAATGAGCAAAGCATTTTGTAATCTGAAAAGTGACATACAAAAGTTGAATCTAGTTAAAAATCACCATCATGGATTTAATGATCCAAGGGATGCTGATCCTGGAAGGACATTTTATTATGTATAGTTACTTAAACCCCACCTTTTGTAAAACATGAAGGCGGTTGTGTGTGTTTTTTTGTTTTGTTTTGTTTTTTTAGCTTACTAATCTTTTTATTCACAGATACCCCATGAACCTTCTTTGTTTTTGTTTCTGGCAACAATGAACTGCACTGAAGAAAATGAATTGAACTTTGAAATTTTCAAAATGCTTTTATAGCAAAGGTAAATAAAATTGTTTCAAACTGCAAATTGTTTTATATAAAATCTAAGGCAGTTTTCTTAGAGAACAGAGTTTACCTTTATTAGAGGAGATTGTTCAAAGTAACTGTGAAAAAAGGCTTTAAAAATAATTACCACGCTATTGTACAGTTATGGTAACAAATGCAAGCAATGCCGAAATTGAAAAAGTAGGAGTGATTCCTACTCTACCCTGCACCCCATGTTCCAGAGACAATAGCTATTAACATATTGGTGTGTATTATTCCAGTATTTTATTTACACGTATGGATGCATGCGTGGACGTACAAATACACACACACACACACACACTCAGTCTCTATCTCTACCAGAAGTTTATTTTTCTTTTAACAAAGATTCTCCCTTTTTATGTATCAAAGATGTTCTCAACAAATGTTTTAAGGCACTTCTGAGTTAGATGCCTAAAGCTCAGGTAATGCTGTGCTTGTGCTAATTTTTTGACTCAGAGGATATCAAGAGTGAAAAGCTGTTCATACCCAATTTTTCTAAGTGTCAGGGAAATGTACACCTGTTTTTATGTCTTTGCATCTCTGTGTCTCCCCAGGGGATAAAGCTTTTACTCAGGGGATTTCTGGTTGGGGGAAAAGGGTCTGCACCACAGTCTCACTCTAAGTGATGATTATCACACCGGTAAGTTTCCACTGTGGCTGCTGGGTGCAGGCTGTGAGCACATTTGAAGTCAGCAGGGGACCGTTAGAAACCTCCCCTTTGCTGAGAGGAGCGGTAGAAACCTGCGCTTCACTGAAGCTCACTTGCAACCTGCGGTCAGTTGCTTCTTTTTTCATGCAGTGCTGTTTTAAACTGTCTTCTATCCCACGGAGCAAAACATACTCGACCAAAAAAAGTACAAACAATCCCCATGAGTGTTTTTGAATTTTCCTCTGCTCATCTTATTGTTAATGGTAGGAGTTCTTGCCAGGAGCCATTTGTGGTTTAGGCACCACTAAATAACATAACATTTGCACACTTCAAAACAATTAATACCAAGTGTCAAATCGAATGCTATTTGATACAAAACCTACACTGTGAAGCTGGTGTTTCCACCTGCCTTACGAAAAAAATCTGCAGATTACTGAATTCTGTATGAGGAGGCATATGTAGTAACCTATAGAAGATATAGGACCCTCTACTTAACAATGACATAATTCCATAAATTGCTTACTGTGAAGTTTGCATATTAGATCGTCAGCAAACGATTATCCCGTTTAAAATAAAAACACCCTCCAGTAGTTAGTGGAAAGTGGTTCAAATCTACATCCTTTATCTATGCTTGTCTTTCGCTGACAGTGAATTTAGCAGCACTTAAATTCCTATTCAGTACAAATGGAAACAATGTTGTCCTTGGTTGAGAGTGTTGACTTTTCTACCAAATGGAGTTTAGGTAGAGCTACCATTTATAGTAGAAATTTCAGAAGGAATTCAAAAGTCGTATTAATTAAGAAGGATCCCACAACTATTACCTCTAAGCCATCTAGGACTAATTAATCTCCTATCAAAAATATTTTAAAGCTTACAATGTATGCAAAACATGGTGTTGAGAAGTCTGTGTAGTTACAGATGTCCTATCTCCTCTAAGTAGTTAAGAAACTAATGATAGAGACAAATTAAATCCCAACAGCAAACGGCTAATAAACAATTGTAGGTTGTGGTGATGAGGCACTTCCCCCAGGCTATTGGCTTTATTTATTTGTTTATATATTTCTTGTCCTTTTACTAAATCATGATAATAAATCATAAACCTTAAAAAACTATTGAGAATAGAAAAATGTTATAGTAGTGACAATTTTATCACTTTCACTGACTCAAGGAACAGGACACCAGAACCACCAGTAAAGTAAAGAAACGATTAGTTTGAAAACAAAACTATCAAAAAACATATGTTTTGGGGCACCTGGGTGGCTCAGTTGGTTAAGCATCTGCCTTGGGCTCAGGTCATGATCTCAGGGTCCTGGCATCGAGCCCCACGTTGGGCTCCCTGTTCATCGGGGAGCCTGCTTCTCTGTCTCCCTCTGCCAGCTGCCCACCCCAACCTCATGCTCTCTCTCTCAAATAAATAAATAAATAAAATCTTGAAAAAAAACATATATTTTTTCAATGTATTGGTTATTGATGCTAAAATTTGATTAATTTGATCTTTGGTATTTGCAATTAAAAGTACTAACTTCATCATTCAGAGTGCTAAGTTTGATTATGAGGATTTAGAATTTCATTATCACTTTTATGCGATGTTAGGCCAAGTATTTATCTTTCTGGGCTTTGTTGGTCTTGTTGAAACAGATACAATTATTTCTATCCCATTGCTTTGCTTTAAGAATAAGGAAGGCTTTTGAGCAAGAGAGGAAACCTCTGCACCCCTTTTCCTTCCCAAGGGGAGTCAGGGAGACAGACTCTGTCTTCCCTCTTGCCTCTATCCCCTAGGAGGAGGGACAGTGCTCTGATCGTCTGGCCTTCTTTCAATCATTCCTGATTCTTATGCTCCAAGTACTTTCTGTTTCTTCCCTTTTTACCACTGCTATTCCTCTTGTGTCTCTGGCTCTGTTGGATTCCTGGAAGCTCGGCCTTCAAATAGTTGTAAAGGATGCAAGATCTGATGTGAGAGTAGGAGACAGCTCTGATGATCTTAGCAGGCAATTCATGAACAAGATAACATTTAGGTTTTTCTGGTCTGAGGCCCTGCATCTCTGGGAGTGGGGTCCTTGGTGGCAGGGAGTGGCACATGGGGAGAAAGAGGTCTTGGAGTGAGCTGGCTTCTCCTCCTCATTTCTCAGTTTATTTAACTCACCCTGTACTAGGAGGATTCCTTCAAGAGATGTTCAGTTAACTGACGGAGCTTCTTAATTTTTGGTGCTGTTGAGAAATTGTATTGTTTGTTGTGTTTCCATGGATATTTCATTGGGAAATATTTCACTGAAAGGCAGGGAACTCTGCGTCACGTATGGTAAAACGACTGCCAGAATGAACCCAAAGTATCTTGAATTGAATTTAAAAATATATACTTTTAAAGATTTCTTTTGTTCTTAAGTCATCTCTATGCCCAATGTGGGGTCTGAACCTACAACCCTGAGATCAAGAGTTGCAAGCTTTACCGACTGAGCCAGCCAAGTGCCCTGAACTAAAAATATTTTTTGACAAAAGTAATGCAAATTTATTGTAGAAAAATTAAAAAACACAGAGATGATTAAAAGTCATGAATATATTTTCACCATTTTTTACAACTATTCAAATTTTGTTGGATTATACTTCTAGAATATGTGGCTTATAGGCCAATAGATAATTTATTTACATTAATAGTATCAATTACTATTACATGTAATATAATATTATTTATTCTATATTACATGACATAAATAGAATAAGAAACTCTTTGATAGCTTTTCAAAAATTTAGCAAAATATATAGTTCTTTCTATGTCAATAAATGCATTTTTATAGAAATACTTTTGTTGTATTTATTTCCTATTGTTTTTGTTTTTCTCAAACTTATACATTTTTCAATTTATTGTTGATGCTGCCATTTGATTTGGTAATTATAATTAAAGTTATAAAACATATATATTCTGTTTAATACTTGGATTCTGTGTGATAAATGCATGTTGTTTTCAGTATTACTATTTAATACATTATTCAATCTCTTTTTTTTTTAGTGGTATTAATATTTGCTTGTCCAATTTAAGCAAAGTGTGGGGTTCAGCCATTTTGTCATCAGGGATCTGCATGTTTATGCCTTTTTTTTTTTAAAGGTTTTATCTATTTATTGACAGAGAGAGCACAAGTAGGCAGAGTGGCAGGCAGAGAGAGAGGGAGAAGCAGGCTCCCCGAGGAGCAGGGAGCCCAATGTGGACTCGATCCCAGGACCCTGGGATCATGACCTGAACCAAAGGCAGACGCTTAACCGACTGAGCCACTCAGGCGCCCTGTGTATGTCTTTTCACATTTGCAGTTGAACTACTCCAACCCACACATTCCTGAAGTCAAAGAGTCTAAAGTCATGTTTGTTTTGTGCTTAACTTGAAGATCAATCAAAATGGATAGAAATCATATAAATCCAGGGGCGCCTGGGTGGCACAGTGGTTAAGCCTGGGTGGCACAGCGGATCCGCTCAGGGCATGATCACGGCATTCTGGGATCGAGCCCCACATCAGGCTCCTCTGCTATGAGACTGCTTCTTCCTCTCCCACTCCCCCTGCTTGTGTTCCCTCTGTCACTGGCTGTCTCTATCTCTGTCAAGTAAATAAATAAAATCTTTTTTTAAAAAAAAAGAAATCATATAAATCCTTACGTATACAACAGAATGAGGAAAAAACAAGTGTTTATTAAAATCAATTTTTTTCTTTTGCACAGCTAATTGCTACAGTAATTATAAGTAATTAGATAGGAAGGCTTTTGCTGGTTCAAGTTGTTATGTATGTGGATATATATTTCTGTCCCAAATCACTGAAGTTTACAGTTTTTCATTTAGTCTTTAAGATGAAAATAAGTAGATTTTTATCACACAATGAGTGCTATGAAAAACAGGACTTCTTGCAGCATTTTGGATACCTAAAGAGAGGGCTCTATATCCATGAAATGTTTGATCTTGATATATTCTCATTCTGTTCAGCTCACCTCCCTCATGGCTCACTGAACCACAAGAGAATGGATTTCCTGAAATGGTAACTTTGGCTTTCAAGGAATCACTTTGTGTCAAATCATTCATTATTCTGAGACAACTTCTGGTCTTATTCTGCTCTTCTCTGTCCTATTGAGTGACCCAAAAGCCTTACTAGGGGTAATTCTCAGTAACTAACCAAGGAATTGATTAGAGTAAGTGGGTCTTTTCTTTTTGGAATAAGCAGGTGCTTTTAGAAGCTATATTTCTATTGGAAGGAGGAATATTAACTTAAGAAAACTATATTAAGTGTCTTTTTTTTTTTGGTCATGAATTAGATTTATTTTTCAAATAGGAATGTTAGCTCCATTCTCATTTTTTAAAGAGGTTAGAGAGGTCACAGGGGATCATTTGAACACATTTGATAGTACATTTAAGGGTCCATGTGGTCCTCCCAGCTCTGTGTTTATGCATCTAAGAGTGAAAATAGATCTGTAAACACACAAATCCTTTTTGTTTCTTTAATTAATCTACTGTTACTAGTGAGGAGACCTTCGAATGCACTGAAATTCCTTTCACATGCTGATTAGTATACTTTTATATCCTATTATTCTCTTTTTTTTTAATGGGGGGAATAGTGTCTCAGTTAAACCTGTGATATAAGAGGGCTCCGATACAATTAAAATGAGCCAAACAGCTGTGGAGATATTTCTGTGCCTCCTTGATGAAGAAGTAATCTAGTTTGATGGATGTCTTTATTTCTATCTTAATCACAGCATGCAAGATTAGCAATACATGTGTTTCACTTCAGTTAATTACTCAGAATGCATGCACAAATACAGGGCTTTATTTCAATTAATTACTTTGCATTTCAATGAACTTAAAAGAGACCACACCAAAAGTATCCATCAGAGTCCTTAGAAAAATCTAATGAATGTTAGAGAAATTTTGTATAACAGTCTCCTCCAAGTCTAGATTTTTTTTGCCATTGTAGTGAAAAATCTGAAAGTATAAACATGTAGAACTTACAACAATAAATCAGGTAATTGGGTGACCTAATATCCTGTCTTTAGTTACAGTCATTACCTGAGGGTTCAAAGAACAGTGAAAAACTATTAGATTAACTGTGCCGTGGTTATAGGAAAAAACGGAAAGACATATGTTCTTACTCATACATTGATCCACCATTTATGACCTTAAACATAAATTTTGTTAGGGACTATTCTGTTGTGCTGCCCTTGGAAAAGTTTATGGATTTAAGATAAGATGATTTTCTCGTTTTCATTGCATAGGCTAAAATTCCGAGTTCTAAACACCTCCTGATGTGGGAGTACCATGTAAATAAACTACTGGAGTTCTCTTTATACTTAGAAACTACACATGATCCTTTGACTGTGGGATTTTAGAAAAGGTTCAAAATTGAGAAATAATAGTAATAGTAATAATAATAATAATAGGATGTGGATTAAAAGGAAATAGGCAGAAAGGCACAAATAAAATAAAAAGCAGTGTAAACCTCTGGTTTATTTATCAGAGACCAAGACTGTTAGCTGGTTAAGTATCCCCTGGAGAGAAGACAGCATGCTGTCAAGGATTCTGGAGTTCACAAGAAAAGTACCTTGTACAGACATAACACCAAAAGTAGCAGAATCATGTGAAAACCAAAATTTATTAGAAAGAACATTCTCTGGGGAAAGAGAAAAAGTGATGAGAACAGCAGGAAAAAAGGTATTTAAACTTAGGTAAAGAAATCTGTTAAAATTTTCAAAAAAAAATAATGACTGAGAAGAAATAATTTTGTGGCAGGGACATGGTTCGTTCCCTATAACAAAAAATTGAGACCTGTGCAAATACATGTACTAAAAATGTGTCTGTAACCAGCCCGATACTTTTCCATGGGTGGCATTGTGGATGTCTCCCTGACAAAAGGAAGGACATAGTTTTTCCTATTTTATTTTAAAATTTATTTCTATTTCTCGGAGATGTGCCAAATGTGCTGAACTGGGAGGAATCCATCAGGAGTGCTATGTGGAAGTTAGTATCAATTTACCCATCTCTAAACTCTAGGCATTTTCATGGTAAGTAAAGATGCAAAGGATGCAATATTTTATACACACACACACACGTATTGTATGCATATACATTATATATACATATAAGTATAAATGTATCAATCTATACCTAGGTAATCATATACAAATACGTAACATACATATAAATATACATACAAAAGTATATTTATTTATTTAGTACCTAAGCAGCAAAACTCAATGGAGTTAGCTTAGTTTCTGCACTTTGTTAGAGGATGTGTCCTAACTCCATTTGTTTCCTGTCGTAAGGCAAAAGTATTTACACAACAGGGTAATAGCCACAGGAATTTTAAGTTTGGAAAGCAGTCTTAAAGAATTGCCTTCCTAGTTCCAATTAAACTCTCTTGCTACACGAGCATTTAAAAGCTATTTTAAAAGAAAACAAAGCAAAATAAAACAAAAACAATCATCAAGAAGACCCCACACCTTTCAAAAGCTCTACTGAAAAAAATAAAACTATTGACAATAAACAGGGAAAACAGTAATTGTCAAATTTTCAATTTAAGAGAGGTTAAGTTTACAATATAACACAGGTTCAAGATCCCCTTCTGAGAAAACTGAAAAGGTGAAAATACTTCACACGTTGCTGGTGTATTCTTGAGAAAGAGGAGTCTGGTTGAAAGAACAGTGGCTTTCTGACTTCTCTCAGAAAATCTAAATTCCAACATAGTTGTTAGATGAAATTATACAGTCCAAACCTCCTCTTATTGACAATGGAATCTGGCTTTGGGTAAGTGACTTCATTACTCATCTGTTAGTTATTCTTTGAACAAAAGCAGTTTTGTTGCTCAACCTAGGATCTGAACAGATAAACGTCTAACACCCTTTGGACTGAGGTTTGGGGTGGTGCCAAAGCCATCTCGAGAGTTCAAGAGTAAGTGCCACAATCCTAGAGGATCTGACTATCAGATTCATTCGCATTTAATCAATGTCCACGAGCTGCAAAATACACAAATAATTGCTTCTCCTGAGATTACTCAATTTTGAATTTTTGTATGGTTACCAAACTGGAAAGTTCAGTTTTTCTAAAGTCAATAAACTCTATTGTCACAAGAACAATTAGAAATAACTCCCATTATAAAAGTGGAGATTGTCCCAGAATATTTTGGAATGAGACAGACTGTAATGGATCATTTCTATCTCTGAATTATAATGAATTATTCAGATAACAAATAAGATAGTTTGTTTTTAGTGTACATTCACTGATAAATGAAACAGTTGTAAACCAAGTCTTCATAAAGATGAAAAAGCAAGGTGGATTTCCCATACTGTGTGTTTAGAAATCAGGGACATGTATGAAAGCTTATTGTTATGTCAGAACACTGTTAGTGGCCGAGGAATTTTGTTTTGACTTAAAAATAAGCATATATTAAAACATGGAGAGAAATAGACAAAAATTATTATTTAGTTGTTGGCTCCATTTCCATATGACTTAATACCTAACTTTGAAAAATACTGAGGCTGTGAAATAAGTGAATGTTTGTAGCTAAAACCCTCTCTCCTTTTGAAAAAGCATTGTTTAGTACTGCCTAATTTTTTTGACATTTCTACTTTAAAACGTGGTTATTTTTGTAAATGTCCTGTTCACACATACCGCATAGAATGTGGAGATATGCTTCAAGACACTGAAAAATAGTTATAACCAGAGAAACTTTTGTTAGGTGAAAATCAACGGGTGTTATCAGTCCATATCTATGCACACATATGTACACACATATATACATAATTTGTATTTATGTATTAACTCACATTAACCCAAGGGAGATGAGAAATAATATGGATTTTTCAATGGGAATCTGTTGCCATCCTATTTGTATTTAAGTACATTTTACTAAATAATAGTAGATACTCAATAAATACTTATTGAGTTTCCAAAATTAAGTTTCATATACTTAAAATAATGCCCAGTATTCAAGAGGGATTTCATTTATTTTCAGATATCACAGATTAATTTTTAAAAATATGTTGCCTTTATTTTAAAACCATTGTGCCAAGGTAGCTCCAACTATCCATAATTGAAAGGAAAACATTTTAATTGAAAGGTGATCCTTATTCTTAGATTTAAATAGCAACGGCCACTGACTGTCGGGCTTTGGGTTGTCTCCAGATCAAAAAGAAAAGAAAGCTTGGTTGAACTAAGTAATGTAAATTGGCACAGTTGCTTGTTGACCTTATTTGTTTAATACTTCTCTGCCAACGGTAATGATCATTTTCCTGGGAGAGCTTAGGTCAAGGGTACCAAGTTCAAATGCCTCAGGCACCAAGCATGTAAGTACCTTCTGGAGTTGCTGGGTGGGTATGAAACTTGGCAAGAGATGTCAGTTCTGTCTTCACTTTTTAAAATGGTGGGTTCATCAAACAAAACCATTTGCCTTCCTAACATTTGAGGCAGGGGGGCTAAATTAAAATGAGTACACAACAGTGGCTCTCCAGCGGCCTCTGTGGAAAGGCAGCACTGGAATGGGGATGACTTGATTAGTTTGTTCATGCAAACTCCTGTTCACACTTGGAAATTTTAACTCTGTAGACCCAGGAACACATACTCTTATGCACAGACCATTGTATATTTCTAAGAATGTATTGCTAAAAATATATGAGTGATCATAAAAATTAGATGCACGTTTCAAAAATGATCTAGTCATCAGAAATGATAGCGAGTGACTGAAAAAGTAATGTTTGCTGAAATGAGAGATACCAGAGGAGAGGCCATCCTGGTGTTTAATACTGGCTTCTTTTACACGTTCCTATCTATTACATTTGTTTTCTTTGAGCTTTGCTTTTGTAAAATACAGGCAGAGTGCAGCAGAGGTCAAGGGAAGAAAATAATGTGAGTATATAGATTAATAAAAATAAGTCCTCAATGATGAGCTGCAATTTGTTCTGTTCTTCCTGTCGGTGTATTCCCACTTATTGAAACAATGCTTCCTCGGAGACACAATGCTTATAAATATTGACTCCTAAGTGAGAAGCAGGAGTAGAATGAACTATGGGGAGATAAACTTCTCTTTACCATGAACTCAGGATTGATAGCGGCAGGCACTTGTCTAAACTGTATTTGTTTTCCTAATCAACAACTTTTCAGAGGGATTGTGTTCAGTAAAGAAGGCATTTCAACTCAACTCTTTTCACCTGACCTGTTTGTCTTGCTGTGGTCTTCTCTTCAGTTTGTCACCCTCAGACCAACAACCACCTAGCACCGCCCCCTTGCTCCCCCCCACCCCCGCCCCCGCGCCGTATTCCAAGTGAGTGTTAGTTCCACACCTGTGTTGTTTTCATAGGCTGATTCCTGGGTGGGGCCTGGAGATCCTTCAAAACCAAGACTGGCCATGTGATGAGCCCAGGCTGGGCAGCAGGTGGAGCCCAGGCAGATGGAACGATCTCAGAATCAAGAGGATTTTGGCAAGAAGCATTAGCCAGCTGCCTAGGCACTTCACAAGTCAGTGAGGAAGGTACTATAGTTATCGGCATGAGGATTCAGAACAAAGTCTTCAGTGTCAGCAGAGTGTTGGGGGTTATAAGTCTGTGTTTCTGTCCTGGAGCAACTCCAGTCCTGAATGGGAACCAAGGCAGAAGCATGAGCAGCAAGGGAGAGACAAGAATCCTCTCCCAGCAGTTGGAATAACATGTTTAGTCTTAAGAGTTCTTAGATTCTTAATCTAAGAACCTAGTTTTCAAAAGCTGGGTTTAAGGTCAGAATGAGATTTGATTCTGAATTGGCTCTTGGGATTCTTAAAATCTTCCTCCTTAACATCAAAGATTTGTCCCAGAATCAGATACCGGAAGTCAGAGAATTTAGCTGACCTGTTCAAGATCTCAGGCTAATTAGCACTGGTGCCAAAATTAGATCCCAGGTTTTCAATTCTAGACCAGGGCTCTTTATGCCAAACCAGAAATGCATCAAGAAATATTTAATTGTTTTTGACATATTCACTTGTCATTGTTTCATAACTATAAAGAGAATTAATAATTAGGGACAGATTATTGGAGAGAAAACAAAGCAATTCACAGGCATATCTAGTAAAAATATACACAAATTTGTCTTGGATTTTCAGAAAGCCTCAGAATCGACTGGTTTTTCTGATTATTATTTATACATCTCTATGAGTTGATTATAGATGGGTTCATTATAGGTTATCAACAATCATAAGATTTTCAGATTGGAAAATTCCATTATAAGCTAATTGCTGAAAAATACATAATTCCATATATCTATCTTACTGATAAAATTTTCTTGTTTTCATTCTCCAAACTTAGCATTAAAGACGTTTCTTGAGGGGTGCCTATGTGGCTCAGTCAGTTAAGTGTCTGCCTTAGGCTCAGGTCATGATCCCAGGGTCCTGGAATCGAGCCCCATGTGGAGCTCCCTGCTTAGTGGGGAGCCTGCTTCTCCCTCTCCCTCTGCCCCTCCCCACCCTTGTGCTTTCTCTCTCTCAAATAAATAAAATCTTTAAAAAAAATAAAGACATTTCTTGAGATTTTGTATTATCATGGTTTGAAGTTTCCTGTCCTTAAATTGACCTAATTACCTAATTTGAAGGAAAAGTTTATACAGGACAGATTCCTGTATTATTTGAAAATTCAGCCATTAATTCAAAGCTATTAACACTCTATCCAGTCAAAATTTCATTGATAGTTTTGCTTTCTGTTCTTATAACCTTACAAGTTAGCATAGACCCCTCTTTTCATATTTGAAAGCATTGTTTCACCTCAGTCTTGCAGAATTGATATAAAAGGAAAAAAGGAACTCATATTAACCAAAACGTAAAAACAAGTATATTTCAAAAATGCATCAGCTGAAGTTGTTTAGAGAGGAATGCCAGCATGACAGCACAGTTGTTTTCGATATCCCGGGGTTTTGTTTGTTTTAAGCAGAATTGATTTTTTTATTTTTAACAGCAGTATCATTGAGCTTTCTCACCTTCATGGGCTGAGGACATTGAAATTACAATTTCATTTACTCCACAGAATCACAGTGAAAATGTAAAGTGGGCAGTAAGCCGAGCAGAATACTGGGCTTCTGACATTAGGGGGCCTGGGGAAGCTGCAGGTGTGGGGAATGGGCGAAGCCTGGGCCAAGGCAGGGGCGATTTTTTTTTTAAGATTTTATTTATTTATTTGTTTATTTATTTATTTATTTATTTGACAGGGAACATAGCAGGGGAAGCACAGCAGGGAAGAGGGAGAAGCAAACTCCCCACTGAGCACGGAGTCCCATGCGGGACTCTATCCCGGGGTCCTGGGATCATGACCTGAGCGTAGGTAGCCTCTTAACCGACTGAGCCACCCAAGGGCTCCAGCCAGAGAGTTTTTTGAGCGAATTCCTGGCACTGACGGCACAGATACAGGCAATCCAGAGTAACGTGAGATTTTTATTTATTTTTTTTACCAATGCAGGAAGAAAGAAAGAAAGTAAAAAAATGAATGGCATGTCCAGGGATTGGGGAAAATATTTGGACGAGCTGGAAAGAGGAGAAAATATCATGTATCTATAACAAGAGGAAGTCCTACACTCTTGCTCCTGGAAGCATGACTCAAGAACTAGGTATGTCCGCACTCACGGGGAACCAGTTAGACACGCAGACTCCTGAGCAGGGATCGCCTTTTAACAGTATCCCCGGGAAGACAGGATGCACGTCGATGTTTGCGATGAGAGTTTGGGGAGCCTGTTTTTTGACATTAAAATGAACAAACACTATCAAAATTACTTAGGAAATTATTCTTTAAAATTTGAGCTTCACATTTTAAACTATGGGAAAATGCTAGAAATCTTACCAAATTTGTTTTTTACTCTTGTTCTGTCTCAATTTTCTTCTTATGGCATATTTGAGTACCAAGGTATTTATGAAGTATGCAAGCAAAGATTCCCATTAAGTGTTTTATTATATTAAAATATTTTATTTTTATTGCATTGAAATGAATGATGGGCTTGCTTTTTAAATTGAAAATGGCACTCCTTCCCAGTTTTTGTTGTAATTGGATGCTGCATTTTTCTTTTACAACATTATCACGCTTACTGGATTACAGTCCCACACACCTTATTTTATGTTGTTTTGTTTCATTTAAATTTGTTCATTATCCAGCTTAACCCAATTACCCATTAGTCTTGGCTACACATACCTTTTAATGTTGCTTAAAAAATTCAAAATCTACCACCCAAAGCAAAGTTTTGCTATAGAAACAGATATTAAAAAATGACAAGTTCCAAAAAATATTTTCAGCAAGGTCAGTATTAATGGGATAAACGTTAGTTTCCCCTGTGTCTGCTTTCAAGGAGTTTACATTTAGACCTGTATGTAATTCTGATATATTTGATAAAATATTCATTTCATTGCCTTGAAAATATATCAAAGAGCTGAAGAAAGGGAAAACGCTAAATTCAAATTGTACCACTTTTCCTTAATTATACATGAAAACTTGAGTCAAAGGTAGAAACAGGGTAAAGCAGTTCACTATAAAAATGATAGAAGGTTCTAGGTCAAGCTGGCTATTGGAAATAAAGCCACTATCATGTTTCATCAAATATTAGGATTCAATGCCAAGGGTTTTCATTATATACAGCGTACAAAGTACTTTATAAATCACCATATCTGCTGACATTCAATTACATTCAGTCTTATTAATATGAACTGCAGAGTGTTTTTAGGTGTCTACCGGCAGTAAAACCAGCCTTTTCATTAAAAAAGCTTGGCATTCACACATGGCCCCAAAGTTCACATGACACCTTGAAGCATCCAAGGTACCAATGCTAATTATTTTTAAATGTTTCAAACTGCAAACTAATTACCTATGAACCTTAAAAATAAACACCTGTCCATATGCAGATTAAATAGGGTACCAGACTTTGTACAAATCAGGTAGTGATTTTCCCAAGAAAAATGTAGTCCTTCCCCATATCTTTCTCTAGGATATTTATTTTGCACAATAACATATTTTTTTTTCTGAGTGAATCCGTTGCATTTGTAAAATGGTCTGAAAGTCTCTAGGAGAGGAAGCACCTGTCTCTGTTTTTGTAGTTTCACGGTGATAGTCCCTTTGCAGAACACGTCGGGTTGAATGATAAGACTCAGCATTTTACCATTCTCACAGTTCCAGGTAATGTGAACTCATCTTTTGTCTCTATTTTACGTATTACTTTCCAACCGAAGAATCCTTATGATGCCTTTTAGATCAGCGGTTTGAAACACTGGCTGTATTGGAGCCACTTATAAAACTATATAGTCCTGCACCTTACCCGGTATTTTGATTTAATGTTCTGCAGGATGCTCTGAAATGGTATTATTATTAAATATTATTTATTACTATTATTATTACCGCCATTATTATTGTTGTTATTATCCCCTGACAATTCTAATAGGCAATCAAACCACTCTGAGATCATGGCTGTCAGGAGTTGAAAAGCCTCTATATAATTTTGTAAGTAATGGAAGAGAGAGGAGATATTCTTAGAAGATGTTTTTGAGGCTACCAAAAATTTTATGGACATTTATATGAGCCAAATGATCTTTTGAGATTTATTTGCATGCATATATTATACTGTATATACATATATATGCAAATATATATGCATATATATGTACATATATCCATAAATACTGGGATGCATGTGTTACACCCCATAGTTACATAGAAAAAATATTTTATTTGAATTCAATTTAATATCATCTGTTCAAAGCAAGGCACTTCAGACCTTAAAAGTATTCTCTCAGGTATGAAAGCACCTTGATGAGAAATATTTATTCATGACCACAAGGGGGTGCTAATGATCTGCAAATGGGAATGGTGTAATTCAGAATTAAAGTAAAATTGGTAATTATATATGCAACTAGAAATCATTTGCTACCCATGGATTTTTCTTTTCCTGGAAATAAATGTTATGACTTATAGTGACAGTAACAGAAACTGCTTTCTATGCTGTCTATATAATTTCTGCATGCCCACAATGTAGTAAAAGATTCTTTCTGTGGAAAATATTTTCCCGTAGAGATGTTACTTAAGTTAAAGTTTTCAAATTTTAATGCTTGGCTATTGTTATAGTACAGACTTATTAAATATATTTTAGAGGGCATATAGAAATGTTTCCAACATCTAATGTTCAAAATATTTCTAATATCTAATTTATTTTCCATGAAAATATTTGCCAGAATAAAAAGTAACATTTATTTTTCTTATGGCTATGAATGAAGCTGAGTAATTCTTCATTTGTTTCCTAATTTATAAAACTCAGAATTGGAATGTGCTCAAAGTTGACAGTCAAATATTTTTTTGTAGTTTTAAGAATTTGAGGAGATAAACATTTCACTTGGTTTGGACTTTAAATAATTATTTCTCAAAAGTTAACATTTAATGAAAGAACATTCTAAAATATAAACAGAAATCATCTATAGAATTTACACCAATAAATGTTGTGCATACCTTTTATTTTGAGGCAGATAGTGTCAGGATTTCATGAATAAAGAAGGCAAGTTCCCCGTTCTCAAGAAATATACAGTTTAGTGAATGTGAAAGTCTTACTCTAGTGGAAATTCAGAAATTTGTGATTCCCTCTCCCTTCCGTTGCTTCCCCCAGGACCATCTTGTTATGCCTCGGGATTAAACAGCTTCCCATATGGGAAGACTCAAAGAATCCTCCTTTTGAATAGGACTTCCGTGAAGCATGGTGAACTTGTAAGGCAAGCATGAGTTGTCTTCCAAAAGGAGATATTTGACTCTTTTACAAAATACATCTATGAGTAAAGCAGAGAAGCACCTTTGAGCGAAACCAAGAAAACATATATTTTTTTTAGTATTCCCCAAACAGTTTGCTTACTCTGAAACAACTTCCTAGCTGCCCTGTCCTCCAGTGGTCCAGCATGCTGTATCAGACTCAGTTCTTCACCAGTGTGTTCAATTACTTCCCTGGGGAAGCCCTCCAAAGACCTTCTGTTGCAGATTTCAGAGCTCTCCATAGCATGCTCCCGTTATGATAACATTTATCTCCACTCCATACTTTCCCATTTTTCTTCAGGTGCCCATTTAGTGTGCATTTCTATTTAGGAGGATGTAGGCTGAATTTACTCTGAGGTCTATCTATGCTTCAGAAAGTTAATAACAGTTAAAAGCCTTCAGAGATGAGGCTAAGTATAGTTATAATCATTGTCATTTAAATCAGGATTTTCTTGCTGCTGAGATTCTATGCCAATTGAGAAATAGCCATGTGAATTTTGGTCACTCTTGTCTGGGACTCTTAGCTTGGGCTCAGGATTCTTATCACTGGGTCGCACTTACCCGCACCCTGTTAAATGATGTTATATGATGACTTGCCTAGATATCTTTCTCCTTACTGTTGAGTCTTCTGGTGGATGTTTTGACTTCATGAATCTCTTTTGCCATCCTATTGGATCCAGGGATACTGACACTTGCTTAATTTTTTTGACTTGAGTTACTCATTGGATCCAGAAGCTCCCTCTAACTGGATCACCCAATCTTGAATTGATGTGACTTCCCCAGTGACCACGTGATGCTGAGACCTCCTGATTAATCGGTTGTTTTTTGTCTTGCAGTAGGACTTTTCCACCGTTCTCAGGCCATTCTCTCCTCTGCCACAAATGCAAAGCTGTCATTCCTCTACGTGTGCTCGGATGCCAACATTTCCCCTTTTTATTTCATCATCTATCGAGAACATAACTCTTAAGACACCATTTCCAGCTGCAAAAGCTTTTGTTTCACTAGGATCTTATTATGCCGTAAACACAGAATTTTCTTCTGTCCCAACATCTGGAAGATTCCTCTCTCCTCATATCTGTCTGTTTCTTTGTTGCCCAGTTTTGAACTTTCCTTCATTGCTTTCTGGAGCTGATAGGCTTATCTTAGCATCAATCCTGGGAGCCAACTATTAACAGGAGTCAGTTAGAACCCATTGTTTGAGCTAAGCCTGCTCCTGCATTTGATGTTATTGAAATGAGATTTGCTTTAAACTAGTGGATAATCTTGCAGATACTCACAATCAGCGAGTGTACCACAATTAAGCTGCACTTAAGTTTATAGTGGATAAAAACTGACTGGATAGGAAACAAAAGATAGAAGGGCTTTCTGGCTAGTTTCTATTATAGTTCAGGACAGATCCATGTGACCACAGCAGGTAATTTGAAGGATCAAAAATGTGAACAGAAAAATGAGATTGAAAAAAGAAATGAAGCTGTTAACCCTAATTTGAGTTGAAGTCTGTGACTGGTGGGCCTCAAGAGTCTTAAGAGAACCCACAGGGAATCAGTTTTAGTTTTCAACACTCCAGGATTCCTGAGTAACACTTTGGCTTGTGGTCAGTGAAGTCAGTGTGAAATAAATGTAGAAAATAGATTTTAGAGGAGCCCAAACATGGTAAAAACTGGTCTAAAGTTATGGTAATGGATGGAGAGATTTTATAACTCCTCGCATATCCATGTCAAATGTATCTTCAGGTAACAAAGGCAGGGTTTTCTGCTCCATATCAGCAATAGTCCTATGTAGTTAGGACTTACACCACCCATTCTTCACTAGATTTTCTATGCCGTAGTAAGCTTCTGAACATTCATTAATAGTGACTTCTTGTGGTGCTTATGATGCTCCATGACTGACAAAGAGGACTGAGCTAAGAAGGAACATGTCTGTTCTCTTTAATTGGCAGATAAGATTGTGACAATGGTCAAATTCATTCCAGCAGGGACAGGTGGGAAAGTACCCATCCTTCATCACAGCCTACTATACACCTTGGAAATACCTTGCGTTTTAAAAAATATTCCAGAGTATTCCTCATCCCAAATTTTTAAAACAGACTTCAAAGACAACCAACTAATTTTCTTACTACTTGCCCAATTGTAACAACTATGATATCAATAAGCTTAGCAAGTATAGTATGTTAGTTCAGGTCAGATTTTATATTTTTTTGAAAGTTATTTGTTAACTAAAGCTGATTGTTTTCTTCTAGGCCTGGTTAATTTTTGCTGTTCTCTAGGTCTATATGAGCCCTTCGTGATTTGTGTAATAACAAAAGCAATTAATCTCTATACCTTTTAATTAAAATTCCGTATGTGTGATCTATTTACTCAGGGACTTCAAACTTTCTGTCTTCAATAGGATAGTTAATATAGAAAGTACATTAAGGGATTTACAATTTCTATTTAAAACTCATTATTGGTAATGCTTAGCAGCAATACAGTAAGGTTATAAACACATCTACATGCTTCTTTTACTATCTTGCTTCGTGCAGTTGTCTTCCAAACAAGTTCCTCCAAATTTAACAAGGAAAATTTCATTGCTAATTAGATTTAGAAAATAGTCTGGAAACTAATGGAAAAGATAAATTTAAGAGGAGGGGGTAATTAGTCCAAAATTATCCACTAAATTTTAACTGCTACCCTGTAAGGTCTATTTTCAATTTACTTTTTATAAGGTTTGTAAAACAGTGCTTTAAATAAGATATAAATGCATACAAAAATAACTGGTGGAAATAGCATAGAATGTAGTTCTTGTTTATGCAGGAAGAGTGTCCTTATATTCTTTCACAGTTTAGAGAATTTGTACTTATTATCACAGAGTTTAAAGATTTGTATCACAGTACTTGGAAAAATCTGCTGGTCATTCTGATATGAGTGATACTGTACTTCGACAGTAGATGGCACTATTGTCCTTTCTAACAAGGTGCGGCTTCCAGGCAGGCAGAGGCTCACGCTAGGGGCGCACTCTGTTTCATCTAAGGGGAGAGAAGGACTACCATCCAAGAATCAATCTTACTTCACTTAGCATTATCTCCTCCGGTGCCCTTCATGTTGCGGCACTGGAGGAGATAATGCTAAGTGAAATAAGTCAAGCAGAGAAAGACAATTATATGGTTTCTCTCATCTATGGAACATAAGAACTAGGAAGATCGGTAGGGGAAGAAAGGGATAAAGAAAGGGGGGGCAATCAGAAGGGGGAATGAAGCAGGAGAGACTATGGACTCTGAGAAACAACTGAGGGCTTCAGAGGGGAGGGGGGTGGGGGAATGGGATAGGCTGGTGATGGGTGGTGGGGAGGGCACATATTGCATGGTGCACTGGGTGTTATACGCAACTAATGAATCATCGAACTTTACATCAAAAACCAGGGATGTACTGTATGGTGGCTAACATAATATAATAAAAAAAATAAAAAAAAAAGAATCAATCTTGAAAGTCATTACTAATTTGAAATGACATCAAAGCCTCATTTTTTTTGCTCTCTGTTTAAAAAAAACACAAAATTTCCTTCATACCTTTGCTATTAACTGTTCTATTGGGGTAGTCTAAAATTCTTTCATGTGAAATTTTTTTTTTTAACGATTTCAGTGCCTTTGCCAGCACCACAGAACGAAGGCTTACAGAAATGATGCTGAGAAAAATCTATCTCTTTATGATAAGGATAATAATACTCTTTAAACCTCTTTGATATTTATTATCCCTTTTCAATAACATTACAAGCATAACAGGGCAGTGATCATAAAAGTTAGTCAACACAGTTTCGTTAGGAAGATGCTTCATATTAGTATTTTCTTACAGATTGCTGAAATAGCGTCCCACCAGCTCCTTTGTCAATCTCAAATCCATTTACTGATACTTTTTACCCGCAAACAAATAAAACAATAGCAATGACAACAATAGAAACTTAGTTCACTACTTTTCCTTGCAATGGTTGTGCTTTTTTATTGTCCAGCTTTGTACCAAGACAGCCCATAATCTGTAATGGATTAATAGCTTGAAAAGGGGGATGTTATTGACAGGCACAAATGTATTTCTAAGCATTCCTCTAAAACTCCTTGGTAGTGTTCCTTTCGTAGGAGCCATTAAGCATGTGCATTCCTTCTTGGAGTGTTTTGGTTTTGCTCCAATCAAAGACATAGGATTTGCCATCCTATAATTTTCATTTTGCTTTAATCGTGGAGATTTAGTTTGCTTTCCTAGGATTTTCATGGTTGATTGATGGTGTGAAATAATGCATCGATAAAGGACAATTTGGAAACAACCACAGGGAGATCATCTGTATTTTGTTTCATTTGCTGTTATGCTTCTCGCTAACTCAGAAAATTGATGGATGACAATTATATTTGGGCCTGTGTATATGTATATATAGTTTACTTCAACATGCTTGAGATGTCTTTCATCTGCAAAAAGACATATTTTATTCCAGGAATTTGGATACAAAGAGTGCACCCTATGATTCCCCCATTCGTTATATCTCAACAATAATGAGAGCCAAAAAAAAAAAGTTAACTTTTAAATATCTGATTTGTCAATATCATATTTAAACAGAAATGGTATAAACAAAAGTGAAACAAGTTTTCTAGAAATATGCAAAGATTTTGGACGTTGCATTTTGTTTAGAAGCCTAACGTCATTCAGCTATACTCTCCTATAGGTCTTGCTGAATCAGGACCAACTTACTGCTCTCCTTTATACTTAGGATTGGTAGTAGATGCCAAATTGCTGGCAGTTGGGTGTTGAATGTTTCAGCCTCATCAGTAACTGGAGCTATTTGAGACAAAATCATCTCCAATTTCTATCTCCATTTGATTCAAGTCAATCAGGTTCAAGACTTTGACCTCTTTGTTTTCATCAGAATCCATATAAGACATGACTTTTATCTCTTTAGGTATTATACTACAGGTAAACAAGGAGAAGTCCCTATGTGCTTCTTGGAGTCAAGGAACATTCTTACTTTCCTTTGTGTTCCATGGTTAGTCTGATGCCTTTACAGGCTAGTGTGTTGCTCAGCAAATATTTATTCAAGCTTTAAACAGGACAGCTGGCTCTCGGATAAGCTTCACACTTTGCTCTTCAAGGTTTAAACTATCAGTGGCTACCCACATCAGTCTGTCTTCTGGGCAGGGTATTGATTCTCTCTTCTACTGTCCCTGGGGACCCAAATTTCCCTTAAAACAGTATTCTGTTCTATTGATTTACACACCTTTCTTTAAAAAATACCTGGAGATTTTTGTTGCTGGGTTGCATTTATTTTTTAGCTGAAACTTCATCAAGACAATACAAAAGACTCATTGAGAAGTACAGAAACCACGTATATGTGTGTATATATGTACACACACAGTGTGTGATTATTCATAAGCCATACACCCATAGTGCAATCATAAAGCTAAACTTAGAAGCGGTGATCTAGTTATGTCCAGGCAATTTTAATCATTTCTGAGATTTCTCTTAGGCACCTGAGGTTTGAACTCAGTTAAACTCAGGATTTTACCTCCCTTTCTGTCTGAATTTGATTTTAAATCACGGAGATTACACAGGCTACAGGGGGATGGGTGTTAATCAATTCTCTTCAAGCCTCCGCTGAAATGTACAGCAGCTCTCTGCAATTCTCAGGTGGCAGGTTCCTTCACGATGACACGTGCTGAAACAGCCTAGACCTCATTTGCTGCTGAGGGAGAGGGTTGAAGCCTCTCCCCATTTGGTATCTCTTTCTCACATCTGGGTGACATCCACCAGCTCTCTCTCTCTCTGTTAACTGTTGTACTTTCCTCGTGGACACTGGAAAGGGACAGCCTCTCTCAAGTACTCCTCTGGGGCTATGAAAAAGTTACTGGGGCTGCCTCAGGTTGTCAGCTGTCCCTGCTCTCCTGCTCCATGGCACCGTGGCATGTGTGAGAAGCCATAGCGTCTAGGAGTTTCAGGGAGACAGTAAGTCATTCTTCTTTCCTCTTGGACTATCAACCTCATTTAGAGCTCTACTCTTCTCTCTACACTCTCTGCTCCATCAACACCCACTTGAGCTGAAGGAGAAAAAGATCCAGGACTTCTCAGACGAGGGTGTCACTCTCTCAATTAGACTCCTCTGGTTTCTCTTTTCCCATCCAGCTTGGAAGCTCTTCTCTGATCTACAAGGTAAGCACAAAGCAAAACAAACATGTCACTCAGTAGGTAGTCTTCTAAATATTTTACATCTAACCTGACTTTTTAAAACTTGAAAGTTGAGACTTTGCTCTAGGTTTTCTCACTGACATCATCTGGTTATGTTGACCTTCAGGGTTCAAAGTGAGTGGGAGTATAAGATGGAAAGAAAACGTTCTGCTCATGCCTCTCGTATCACCCCCATCCTAACACAATATTGTGAACTCTAGAAGGAAGGGGCACTATGCACTTAAAAAATAATGCATCATAACTCTATGAAGGATTATGATTTCCTTGTGACAGGTGAGAAGCTTGAGACTTCGATAAAGATGTTGTAACAACAAATGATAGAGAGGCATGATGGCAGTGTGAGATCAGTGAAAATTTTAGCCACAAACGCCAGGGAAATAGATTTCCTAATGCTGGGCTAGTTGTCTCCCGCCGTCACTCCGGATCCATCTCATCTGCTTCGACGACCTGGGAGGGTCCACAAGCTCATTTTGATTCATACTGAGCCTGTCAGAATGGCTATTTCCTTGTCTCAGCACTGATCTAATAAGTGCAAGTTCATCTTCTGTCTGGCATTCTTAGTATAGGTCAGGGTTTCTCAACCTTGCCACTGTTGACATTTTGGACCAGATAATTCTTGGACAAATTCAGATAATTTGGAGAGCCATGGAGGACTGTCTTGTGTATTATAACAGCATTCTTGACCTTTACCTACTAGATGCCCGTAGCATTTCTTCCCGTTATGACAATCGAACATGTCTCCAGACATTGCCAAATGTCCCCTGGGAGGCAAGTTGCCCATACCTCATTAAGAACTACTATATAGGCTTTTTATCTTCAATTCTGTGATCTGCTGTGCTATACTTTACTGTTCCAGTACTGTTTCTGTTCTCTACTCAGACCCCAAAACTCTGTGCAAATGCTTATAATATATTTGGGGCAGATTTCAGTTTTGTAGGGCTTGAAGCTTGTATCATTTTGTAGTGGTTCCTTAAGAAAAGAAATACAGAATTATGCATAAAGCTAAGCATAACAGTTCAAAATTATTTTGAAAGAGAAAAAAGAAATTATAATAAATCACAAATTTTTAAAAGCTGACAGATACAAAAAATATCACAAAATCCAGGAAAAAGTACAATATATTTATTAATTAGCTGTTTATAACACTCCTTTTGGCCTATATTTTCGGATACTGACCCTTTGATAACCTCTTCCAATGATGAATTTTTAATCTTATTTTTTTATAAAGGAAATAGATAATTTAGGTTTTCTCTATCATGGTTAAATTGACATTTGTTTGTTCTTATTGATATTTCAGAAAAGTTTATTTCAGCCTTGCAACTTGTCATGCTCGTGCATATTGCAATGCATAAAACATGTGCTTTTACAAACAGGCATTTCTCTGCTTTCAGTAGTGCTACAGTTGGTGTCCAGGACAGGGGTTCTGATGAATTCTATTTCACATGATTGCCATAAAAAAGAGGTAAAACACCAAGAGTGTTTAATATTAATTAATAATAGTAAATGTTGCATTATTGAATTGATTCTTGAGAGGAGGACATTTCTGTTTTGACTAGTCAGCCACGAGAACTGAATCTTTTGCTCACAATTTTTACAGATGTGATTATTGGAAGGATTTTCCACAGATTTGCTTCTAGATCCACACATTTCAAAGTTTTTTCTTCTTCCACTCCACGCATTCTTTCAATTCTTGGTGCCATAGGACACATTCATACAGAAATAAAACCTCTACCTTTTCACTTTACTGTTAGAATCCTCAGCAAGCACGGTACACCAGAGAGGCTGGCAAGAACTTAATTATACACAGAAATGACTGTGAACCATATAAACATAGCCCACTTTACCCAAACTAAATATATTCTCAACTTCCCCTGCCCTTAGTAGGATCCCCCAAGTGCCAGTGGCCCCTGTAATGCATCTTCAACAAGACAGAAATATCACAAGTGGGATGTTAGAGTGGAAACAGATGTGTTCATTGATGTTGTTAAAACATCTTATTTTTTTCGCCAAGTTTGCAAAAATTTACTCCAGTGAAAATAATTCCAATGGTGTCTCTCAGGGCCTTGGAAGTGACATACAAACGAGAGGCCCTGGAACATCAACTTCATTAGTTTAAAGCAAATGCATTTTAACTATTTTGCTGCTGCCATAGGGGAAGATGATGGAGGGTGGAGGAGGAGAGAAAATAAAGCAGTCTGATATTGTGTCACAGGAGACAAGAAGAAAAGAAAGAGTTCAGGTTTTTTAAAGAATTGTAAGGAATATTTTCCAGCAATAATCAATGTAGAAATTTTACTTTTCCTCCTTAAAGCCTATAGACTTCCAGGAGGAGGCCATAGCCGTACAAAGACCTTAGGCAAGAAAGGGATGGCTTTGTGCACAGAACAGGATGAAGGTCATTGTAGCTGGATTGAATAAATGATGGGATGGGTGGACAACTTCCCCAACACAACCCCCAACCACCAAAGAAACAACTCTCTTAACTTGGAGTGTACGGAGAACGGTGAGCAGTGAGGTAGAAAGGGGTTGGTTTGTGCGAATGGAAAGTGTATAACAAGAACTGTCTTGTGTATTTAGTGCAATTATTATCGTAACTTTTTAATTCTTCCTCTCTTCTATTGCTGAATGTTTGTCTCCTCCCACCCTCAATTCATATGTTGAAATCCTACCCCTCAAAGGTGATTACATTGGTAGATAGGTGTTTGAAAAGTACTTAAATCAGGAGGGTTGAGCCCTCATGAATGGGATTAGTATTTTATGAAACAGACTCCAGAGAGATCTCTAGCCTCTTCCACCATGTGAGGCCGCAGTTAAGAGGCACCAGCCATGGACCAGGAGGAGGGCCCTCATCAGAACACAGCCATGCTGGAGCCGTGATATTGGACTTCCCCAGTTTCCAGAACTGTGAGAAATAAATTTCTGTTATTTAGAAAACACCCAGTCTGTCTTATTTTATGACAGCAGCCTGATTGGACTAAGACACTCTCTATTAATTCAAAGTTTCAACCAAATGTTTTTCTTTACCAGCAATGGTTTCCTTCCTTTCCCATAAGTTTACATTCCTCAAGGCAAGTTCAAAAGTAGATCATTCATGAAGCCTGATGAGTTCATCCTCTGAATTCCCCAGAGTATCTGGTTTGTACTTTATGCATCTGTTTTCTGCTGTGTTTTCTAATAGTTATTCTTTCAATTGATTGCTAGAGAGCAGTAATCCTGGATGCTTATCATGGATAGTTTCTGTGCCTGGTAGAGTCTTGGTTTCACAGGGCGTGCTCATGCCATGGTTGAATAAAAGAAGCATAGCTGTTCACTTTTCCAGTAAAACTCCAATTACTCCTAAACTGAATTTTCTTCAACTTTGTATCTCTGATGCTTAGCATACCACCAGGCATACAGAAGGTGCTCATAATAATTTTAAATAAATAAACCGGTTATCAGTATTATTATAATTTAATAGAAATATTGTATAAGGTTTAAAAATAGCTAATACGGAGTGGGTAAAAGTAGTAGCGATTCACCATACTTCTCTGTTTTCACATTTCATACGAGTAATTTTTGTTAAGTATAGAAGATGCTGGTAAAATGTGAGAATATCGATTTTATTGTTATCTAGAGTTAATGGCTTCTGTTGAACACTTTAGAATTAAAATTTAACTTGAGAATATTTTCTTAATATGAGATTGCATCTCAGCAATATTGCTTGTCCTATCTATTCTTAACATTTATTTATTATTTAGGGTGAATAAATTGCTGTTGTTATTAAAAAATCAAAGGAACACTCTAATCACCAGGTCTGGGGTTATATTAGGACTGCATCTTGGCCACAGGTAGAATGTGGGCACGATAATTTCACACCTTCATCCTTTTGGGGCTAACATTTGGACTAATGGCAATACCACTTCAGGATTGTCTTATTTAAAAATAACAAACTATAACTGCCTGGATAATTTTGACTTGAATTATTAAGCACTTTAATGTGAATTTTAAGTAATTATTTTGTAGTTCATAATTCACCCTGTAATCATTAGCTTTGTTATAGTTATACCAAAAACGTATTGTATGCTCATGGGAACAAAAGGACATTGTAGTTTTAGAAATAGCAACTGAGTGCTTGGAAAGAAAGAAGGAAGAATATAATTTGAACAGTGATAGCTCTTTGGGGGCTACTTGAATAATCAAGGGGCACTGAAGCTGTTTTGTCTCATAGACTTATATAAACTCTATAAGACTCTTACATACTCATTATAAGCAGATAGATTTATTGGGTATATTTAAGTGATTTAACATCGAAACAATGTTATGTGAAATCAGTATTTCAGTATTTTTTATTTTCCTTGATTGGCCCAATGCCAAAAATTTCATCAGGTTCTAATTCTAACAGGCTAGAAACTGATTTGTGGAAATGATACAAAGAATGATGTGGGAGAGAAACTATCCATGTTAATCACATTCGAGTGGTTCTCTATGCCTGAATAGAGGCTTTCTAATATGCCAAACCATCTCTGACTGAGGCTGGTTAAAGGCCAAATTTAAGGATATTTCTTTCAAAAGATTTAGTGGGTTGAATTGGGTCCCCATTCTTCAGTCCCTTATATGGTCTCCTGGTAGGTGATTTTTTAACTTGATTTTTGGACTCCAGTTTGGATAGATTTTTGGGTTGGATTTTTGAGTTTTACTTTGGTCAATGGGGATTTTAAGAGATGTGACATTGTTATGTGCCAGCCTCACCACACGGATAACCAACGCTGTGCCTGGACTGGCCTTTGTGGTCCTTACGATTATAAGGCACCCTCAGCAATTGCCATCAGGGAACTTTCTGAAAAAAGTTTACAAGTCCTGGTGCCATACAACGAGGTCAAGGGAGAGAGAGAACGAAAAAGAGAGCGGGCTTGGAATTCTGCTTTTATTGGGGTTGAAGGTGGGGGCCCAGGGTTTGGGGGCTCACTCTGTATTGGTAAATTTAAAACAGTGAGCATTTAATGCACAGGAGGAGATAAAACAAGTGGTCAAATGGTCAGTTTTTGAAACCAACCAAGAGCTCTAAAACAAGGGAGTCTTAGGGGAGCAGGTGGACCGTCTGGTTCTTTAGATAGTCATGTGGCTGGTGATGTGTTTATTGGAGATGGCCATCTTTGAAGCGGGTGCCTTGGCAATCGAAACTTAAGTCCGGCACTTACATTACAAAAAAGAGAAAACCCAACCATCAGGGTTTACACTACAAACACGTTTAAAGACCTGAAATGTGCTTGAGAGGTTGACTTCGCCCTCTTATGTTCTTTCTTTTTACCAAGAGAAGAGCATGCTTTATGTAGCATCTTGTCAAAGAGGACACCTGGAAAATACTTGGATTCAACCCCAACTTTGGAGTCAAGCTTAACTGAGCTGAGCCTAGATCAGCTGAACCTCAGTTGGCTCACAAATGCATAAGCAAGAAAAAAAGTTTTAATGTTGTTTGCTCCTGAGTTGGAGGGGCTTGTAAGGCCTCAATTTTGTGACAATAGCTGACAGGTAAAGAGTTCAAGTTGTTCTGACAGCCCAGTTAGAGTTTGGGCTTCATTTCACTAATGAGAAAAATGAGACACTAACTGAGTAAGTAATTTTCCTGAGCTCAGACCAAATCTCAGAAAGTAATGTGAGACTACCTGTGTCAACATTACTTTACTTCGAGCCAGGAAATTTTAAATCAGACTACAAACCAATAAACATATTGGTTGTTTGCTTTAAAACATACTTGCAAAGATTTTTCTTGACAGTTTCTTATCTGGACAAATAACTTGTCAGAATACCAGCTTGCTCACCTGAATAAAGGACTCACTTCTTAGAACATCAATTAGTTTCTTAAGACTTACCTTAAGACTCTCATCTCAGACCCTAAACTATTAAGGCACTAACTTTGTCCAATTCTAATTAGATCCCCCTGCCTTTAAAGACTCACCTTAAATAACTAGAGAGAAGACTCCAAAATTCTGTAAATATTCTTCCCTATCCCCTTTCTTTGAAATATTACTAAGACAATCAAGATGATAATATCCCTTGCTGAAGTAAATTTAATGCACTTCATTTTGCTTGTCAACAGCTTTGGTATTTATTTATTTATTTATTTATTGTCTTCATGTGAGAATTGAGAGTTGACATAATTAGGATTATTCTGTTGAGCATTAATTAATATATACATTAATAAGAAGAGCAAAAACCTAAATGTAAGTTTATTGGCTTCCAGTACTCTGCTCCACCATTAACTTTCACTTTGATCAATGCATCAGGCTGACATCTATGAAAGAAAGGAAGGAAGAGATTATCTTTGAAGTTTCCATGCCTAAAACTATAATTTTAAGATCCTGAGATCAAACATACATAAAAAATTACTGGAACAATTTATTTGTTCTCAATCTCTCTTAAGTGCATAAATCGTAACAATTTAAATACAATTTTTTTATTGTTTATTTTTGTTTATAAGTGTCTTTAAAACACTGGTATAATTTATCCTTTAAAGGGTTTTTGTTGTTGTTGTTGTATAAATTAGTCTACATTAAGAGTCTTAGTCTTATTATTTTTCTGATGCTAATTGTATTTTCCTAAAAAGGCAATACCTATTTGGAATTTATTGGTTCACATTATTATCTAACCCAAATAGAAATTTTATCTCTACTAAGTGGTAAATAAAGATGGCCTCCTGCTAAAGAAATAGCACCTAGCTTAATGCCACATTGTTTCATTGGTCTTTCAAAAGATGTTTATTATTATTTTGCACACAATTCTGGCAGGTCCTCTGCAGATAGAGAAAACAAAATAAACTCTAGAATGATACTTTATGTAGACATGCTGATAGCATGTAGGAGAGAGAGCAGTTTATCCTCAAAGGAGGAAACCACAATACTACTGAAAGCTGTTGTAGGACTACAAAGTACAAAGTCTAGAGACATTTAAAATAGGTCAGTTTTACATGCCTTTGATTTACAGATAGTGAAATAGCAGATGTTCATAATAATGATGTTCCATCATCTGGAAGCTGACTTAGAGTTTTGGCAAAATTCTTTATTAAAGGATTCAGAGAAATGCACAATACTTTTCAAAACAGTTATGTACCAAAATTTTTTTCTTTAACTTTCAGAGGTAAAACATTATATGCCTGTAAAATCTGAGGGTCCAAAATAATAAAGCATTCAGAGAGTTCCAGAGTAAGGGCTTTATAATACTTAGCTTTTTGAAACATACTTTAATGTTTTCTGGTTTGCTTTCTCTTAGCTTAACAGCAAATTTCATTAATCCAATGTTTGATTTATAACATATATTCCTTGACTATTTTTTAAACAAGTAATATTTTCACACTGGCAAGAATTAAGCGCTGTCTTTTAGTTTCATCACCAGTGTTATTTTTATACCCTCCTCTTTTCCTTTCAAAACTCATTATTTCAAATATATCAGGAAGATCTTATATGTGAGTCACTGAGCAAAGGTTAACTCTAAATAGGAAAATGTTCCACTTTTGATTTAATCTGTTTTTGGTGTGGAAATAAATTCAATTGAAAGAGATTTTTTCTTCCAAGACAGAAACTTTCATTTCTTATAAATAAGATATAGATTGATTACATTTTGTGCTTCTGTTGTAATGACTCCATAGCCTTAGCGGAAAATAGTCTAGTCTCTTTGGATGGATGTCACATTAGAAGGTAACTTTCAAGTCAGGTGTTGCTGGCAGCTTAACTGCAAAATATTTTACACGTGAAATAATTAGGGGGTTTATACAACTTATTAGAAGCTTTTCAATAGTGAGAGCTCATACTCTTTTCTGCTTAACTTAGCCCATGAAGATGAATATGAAAATGCATGAAAGAATAGGTAAATAGAGAATTTGTACTTTCAAACAGATGATAGATGAGATGAATGGGTAAGGGATGAAGTTATATTTTTGAATTTACAAATGGAAATTTCCTACACAATAATGACGGCTATGTCAAAAGGAAAAATTCATCAATCAAAAGCAGTGTTGATATGTTTTGACATAATGCTGATTTATTTTTTGACTTGTCTGTTTCAATTAACAATGGTTTGGGCAATTGATTTATTTTTTTGAATTTTCTACAATTATTAAATGTTTTCTGACAGGCTGAATAATAACCTAATAAACTCCAGTTCAGTAGCTCTATAGGTATACTGTTGAATTAGTTTGATAGTAAATACGCTTTAAAATAAATGAAACAATATACTAATGTCTACAAAATTAATCACTAATTACCATTTTTGGATGTTGTCATACTAAATCTTTTTCTTTCTATAAGTATATTCTGTCCTTTTTATAACAAATACTGTTTGTGTATACACATTTATTTAAACATCAAAATGAAATTATGTAGAAATAATTCTGTTTTTAGCTTATGACTATCAGAAAGCAAAATGGATCCTTCCTGTGGTTTCAGGAACTCAGACTATGAGTTGATTAGCTGCAACATTATGATTCAGATTTCTAATTTATGATTAGATAACCAAATATTTTCACATATTTCCAGTGTGATGAAATCCAGGTTAAACTCACTGTATTTGCTAATTCACTGTCATTTAATTTCACTAAATTTGGAGATGTTTATTTGAGAAGTTGTGTTACTCTCACTTCCCTCGATCACCTGTTAGAATATTTCCTTGCTGAGGTTGTAGCTCTATTGGGGGGAATTATTTTCTATTTTAGAGTAGGTATAAATAGAAATAAAGGAATCATGTTAGTGAAATTTACTTTGGCTGGCACACACTTTGAGAACCAATGCCCTCAGGCTTCCCGTTCTTGCTTGCTCAATTCCCCAAGAAGTTGAAAGAGAAACTCTAGGGCTACAGAAATCTAGCAGGAGACATCTGGAGGTGTTTCAGAAGAAATTTGCTCTGCTTTATCATTGTACCTGGTAGTTGAAATTTGGCAGATCTGCTAAGCCCCGGGAGGAATACCTGCCTTAGATTAGTCTATAAAAATAGTTAGTAATATATAAGATTTTCTGAGCTCTTATAATGTTCCAGAAACTTTGCTATAGCTCCATATAAATTATTTTATAATCCCGTTTTATGGATGAGTAATTGAGACTCACAAGTGTTAAGTAACTTTTCCAGTGTTACCCTGTTGGTAAATGATTGCTTCAGAACTTGTACTATTTATGACTATGCTGTAGTCACTAATATTCTCTTCTTGGTCTTGGGTTTTTCCTCAATTTCTTGCGTATTATGACACTGTCAGGCATTAAATGCCAATTCAAAAAGTTGTTTCTATATCTTCATTTGCCTTTGTTCCTCTTCATCTACCAGGTGATGACGTGAAGCTCTAACACAGATGATAAAGTTCATGGTTTGGTTAAGAGACATATATGCCTATATTTTTATTTAAAAATATGTATTTATTTAAAATATGTACATTGTTTTTCAGCCTTAAAGTTTGTATTATTTTACTTAACACTCCTGAAAATTTTCAGGATGAAATCAGTTCAAATATTCCCTCTGCAATTATGTGCATCCTTTCAGTAGGAAAAGCATTGTTTGGGTTTCATTGGTTCTCTTATTTGTGTTGCTTAGGTTCCCAGCTCTTTGGGAAGTGTAATCCAAGGCTATTGAAATGCATTCTCTGTGTGTGGGTGGGTGTGTTTATAGACTACCCATTGCCATTTGTCTCTCTGACAGATACTCCCCAGAGCACTGTAAACAATAACCATTTTGGACCTGGAATTAATGTCATTGTCTCACTTTGTAGGTGATGTCATCTGACCCTTTCTGGGTAGTAATTAAAGTAACAATGGGCATAGTTATCTACTGGGAAAAATTTTTGTGTTTAGGAAGTAGCAGTTGGGGTAGATTATCCAGAGATCAAAATTTGATAGGGAGCTATCCTGAACATGCTGGTGACTTCATCAACTAATTAATGACTGGCCAGAAAAAAACAAGAAAGCACTGTGCTAAACACCTGTTTACAAGCACCAATTTTTGCATTTTTTACATCCAGGTGCATTTTCAACTAGTTGAAAAATGTGGTAGGGCAGTTGTTCTTAAACTTTAGTGTTCGTTAAAATCGTCTGGGAAGCTTGTTAAACCACAGATTACTGACCTCACCTCACAGATTCTGATTCAATAAATCTGTGTTAGGCCCTAGAATTCACATTTCTAACAGGTTCCCAAATGCTACTGCTGCTGCCGCTGCTGCTGGTTTGAGTGCTAAGCTTAGAGAACCACTTGCAAGAAAGATGATGGTTTTGTACCTTGAAATTATATGATCAATTCATAGTTTTAAATAGAAAAGTCAACTATGACACCAGAAATATTTTTTTAACTTTTTTAATTTATTCATTAGAGAGAGAGAGGAGAGAGAGCGCACGCGTGCGCGCACAAGTGAAAATGAGCAGTGGGAAGAGGCAGAGGGAGAAGCAGACTCCCCACTGAGCAGGGAGCCCAACACAGGGCTCCATCCAAGGACCCGGAGACCATGACCCAAGCCAAAGGCAGACACTTAACCATCTAAGCCACCCAGGTGCCCTGACACCATAAATTTTTAAAACTTATTTTTAAAATGTATTCTATGTTGTCACACACCATCGTGTATCATAGCATTCACTTTTCCTCTTTTCATTATTTGGATTTATTTTCTTTTTGTTAGTCTTCATTTTATTCTTAACCTAAGTTATGTCTTCTCCCCCATCTCATTATTTTGGTAACATTTTCTAATTTTATGATGCTATATATTTCTGGAACAGTCATTTTTTCTTAAATAATTTTTCAAAGTAGAATTATCCATTAGATTGTAAACTTCTTGGAATAAGGAACAATGTGCTATATATTTTTGAATCTCTAATCCACTCTTATCCCTGATGCCTAGTACTGATCATTGTGCATGGAAGAAATCAATAAATATGTGTTGCATTGAATATTATATTTTTGACTCTACTTTCTTCTGAAGATCAAAAAAGTCACATACAGAGTTTAAAATAATCTGAAATTTGAATATTAAGAAGGCAAAGAAAGGAAAGAAAGAATTGAAGGTGAACAGAACAAAATATTAAATAGAATTTTATCTGAAAACAGTTTGTAGAAAACATTGATTAAATTCCATAACTATTAGATAAATCAAATAAAATGAAATCATAGCCAATCCTTCGCAAGACAAAATGAAGTGGTTTAAATCAAGGAACTCCTCATAACTGTGAGTTGTTTTATATAAAATATTTTCTTAAGTGAAAGAATCATTTAATCTGTAAAATGTACATAGTAAATAATTTATCATACTTTATATACCTTTGGAATAGTTCATGATATAAAAATATAAAATCTTATTGAAGGACATAAAACAAAATTGAGTAAATGGAAAAGTGTAATATGTCCTTAGTAAGATATTATTAGGAAATCAATACTTCTTGTTAGCATTTGAAGGTGGGTTTTTTGGGGAGGGAGGAGGCATGTATAAATAATATGAGTGTTTTTGCCTGAAATTAGCTTTGAAAAAAGAGGTATAGGAAAGGGATCTTGATGTTCTAGATACCCAAAGGCTATATCTGAAAAAAAAAACCACTAAAAACAAATCAGTACAGCATTGGTATAGAGAAAAAAAAAAGGTTACAAGAATAGAATAAATATTTCACAAATAAATCTCAGTATAAATGAGAATTTAATATATAAAATAATAATATATTCAATGTGAAAGGAGAAATTACTTTAAAAATTCTGGTATCATTGACTAGCCACTAGGTAGGAATCTATTTTATCTCCTACACAAAAATAAACCACAGATAAATTAAAGACTAATATGGAAAATAAAAAGTAAGAACACTAAGAGTGTTTAGTATTTAGGAGAGTGTTTACAATGTCTAAGATTTGGCAAAATATTCTTAATCAAGACTGTATACCCAGAAGACATAAAAGAAAATATAACCATAACTAACTACAGGAAAATTGAAAGTTTTTCATTTCAAAATATGAAGTCAATAACAAAATAATAAATGTGGACAAATATTTATAATAGAATTTATAGACTAAATATCAATAATTACAAACAGCTCTAACAAACTGCCGAAAAATATAGAAAAGAAGAAAATGATAAAAGACACTTTACAAGATCCTAAGTTGAAATGACAACAAACATAAAAAGACACTATAGTTCACTACTTGTCAGGGAATGAAAATTAATGGTTGAGAGTGCTTTGGGTGCTGGTGGGCTCAGGGGCCTTCACAGTCATAAAACCATATAGGAAGAGGGATTTTCAAAAATATTTTCCAGATTACTTTTTACTCTTAGAAGCCAAAATTGTGAATAATCTTATTGAAAAGATTTTTTTCAGTACTGAAGTTTCTTAGAAAATAAAATATTTACTTCCTTCTAAATTCAGGTATACAATCCAGTTAACCATTGGACATTCTGATGTTTATTAAGAATTCTTGATCATCTAGTAATAATTTTCATCTGGGAACAATGGACCCTACTTAATGTTCTCTTGCTGCTAAGTTCAGTCATATGAATACTCTATATTCTATTTGTTTTAATATTTCAAATGTTTCTGTGTAAGAACAAAAAATTATTTCAAGGCATTGACTGTTTAAAGTATATAAATGTGAAAAAATGGTAATTAATGCATAGATTTACATAAGTAAACTTTTTTTGGATATTGGAGTTATTAAAGAATTTAAAAATAGGGGCGCCTGGGTGGCTCAGTTGTTAAGCGTCTGCCTTAGGCTCAGGGCATGATCCCAGCGTTCTGGGATCGAGCCCTGCATCAGGCTCCTCTGATGGTGTGATCCCAGGATCCTGGGATCAAGCCCCACATTGGGCTCCCTGCTCTGCTGGGAGCCTGCTTCTTCCTCTCCCACTCCCCCTGCTTGTGTTCCCTCTCTAGCTGGCTGTCTCTCTCTCTCTGTCAAGTAAATAAATAAAATCTTAAAAAAAAAAAAAGTGGGTCTCTCAAATGAGATTCTCCTATATAAAAAAAAGAATTTAAAAATAATATTCTGTAAATGCAAGAGAAATGTTAGGGAATACTGGTAGGATGTCAGTTTCCATAGATTTCTACTTAAAATACAGAAAATTAGAGCCTTAATAATTGGTACCTTAATTGTTGCTATCCTTACTTAGATCCCATTTCTCCTGCTTTATTTTGTCATCAAGAAACAGTTACTGAAGTCCCTCTGATACTTTTGTAAAACATAGATTATTTTTCTCCTGCAGATATTACTAAAGCTTTAGAAGCACTTCCCTGTGCCCGATTAATTTTCAAATTATTGATAAGAAAAACAAAATATGCAAGTGCTCAAAATCATGATGTGTCTGTGTGAGGTTGGAGGAAGGTGCACCTGGAACTTAGGTCAATTTATTATTAACACCAAAAAAATCTAGATTAAAAAATAGATATTTGCAATGCTAATATTTCTGCAGCATAGAATAAATATGTGTATTTTTATATCTCCTCTTTAGTTTAGCGTTGTGCCTGGCACAAAATAGTTCTCTAATGTAGGTGTGTTCAATGAGTAAAATGCAATTAATCAGTTAGAAATTGCTATCTTCTATTGTTTATTTACAGTATGCCAACCATTGTGCTTCATACATATTAAGCTCCTCTAAATTCTTATAATAATGGTATGAAATAAGTATTCTTATTTACCATGATAGTTACAGTATTTACCAAAACAGCAAAAAATGAAAGAACTGGGCTGGTTGGGGGGGATGTAGGGTTTAAAACAAACATGGATATTGAACTGAAGAATTCATTTACCATAACATATACAACATTTTTCACTACAATAATTAAAATCTGACTCTTTTAGAATTGACCTATGTATCTTGGATTTTTACCTATTAGCTACCATTTAATCCATTACTCTCATTTTGCCTGAATCTGTGATTTGCATGGCTCCATGTCTTGTCCCTGGACACTCAGTTTACACTTAGCCCTCTGACTTTGATAAATTTTTTGAGACACAACTCTCTGTCCCAACAGTCCCCAAAAGTGACCATTCTGAATACCATGTGCTTATCTACTACCAGCCCTACTCTCCCAGTGGAGGAAGAACAAACAATAAAAGAGTTATCTTTAAAAAAAAAAAAAAAAAAAGGAAAATTTAAACAAAATTCCCATCTTCTCCAAAGAATTGAGCACTGTAGGTATATGTTTAAGGGGAAGGTTTTGTTTTCTTTTCATTCTTTCCTCTCCCTCCCTTCTTTTCTTTCTTTCTTTCTTTCTTTCTTTCTTTCTTTCTTTCTTTCTTTCTTTCT
>NC_048219.1:176139820-176150367 GCF_002007445.2 Ailuropoda melanoleuca
TCCTCCTCTCCTCTCCTCTCCTCTCCTCTCCTCTCCTTTCTCTTCCTTCATTATTTCTACTGGCATGGATAACTGTGGAATGCTAAGAAATATTATAATCAACCAGGGATTACAAAATGCTTTAGATAAATCTTCTCTGTTGCTTTTAGTTATGGAAATGTGAATTTAAACTTCCAATGTCTAAAAGAAAGCTCCATCTAACAAGGCTGTCTTGGAAATTGCTGTACACTCCACTGAGAATTGGACAGAGGAATTTCTACAGCAAGCCTCCATTGTTTGTTGTGGGCATTAGATGTGCATTTGATGTTTGCTGCTGGAATTGTCACAGTGGTCTCCCATGTTGGACTTCCTTTTCTTCCTACGCCTTCTCCAACTACTACTTCCAGCTTGCACAGTTCTCTGCACGATTTCTCTCTTTCCAATCACTGCCATTGCCGTTGCCTTTAGCTTGGCCACTTCTTTTTATTTTTCTCTTTTCAGTCCATGGATGAGGTAGTATGTGACTAGTAGGCAAGATAGAAGAGGGTGCCCTGGACTTCTAAAATAGCTAATCAGTTTTCAACTATGTGTGAGAAGAAACTGTGTTTCTTCCATCTCTGTGTTAAATGTACATAGGTATGTTATATCAGACATTATTTAGAAAAAAAAAACCCATAGCAGTAAAATATATCTTTAAATAGTGTGAAAATAATAAAGATGTATCAGCTGAGTCTTGTTGAATGGCAAGTGACAGAGAGCCCAACAGAAATTTGCTTAAGCAAAAGTAATTTATGTTTTCAAGTAAGAGAAAGGTCAAGGGGTGAGTTTTGTTTAAGGCATTACTAGAATCAAGATTTGAGTAATTTTTGTAAATGAACTTTTAATTTTAGAATAGTTTTAGGTTTACCAAGAAGTTGTGAAGATAGTATAGAAAGTCCCCATATGCCCATACCTAGTTTTCTGTTATTACCACCCTACATGAATATGGTGCAATTATCATGTATAATGAACCAATATTGATATGTTATTATAAGCTGACATCTATACTCTATTCAGATTTCTTTAATACTTACCTAAGGTCCATTTTTTTTTTTTTTGTTACCTAAGGTCCATTTTTTTGTTGTGGTTGTTCCAAGATCTTACATTATAATTAACCACCATGCCTGTGATGGTTTTTCACATTTTCCTTGCTTTTGATGATATTGACTGTTTTAGGGAGTACTGGTATTTTGTAGAATGTCCCTTAACTGATTTTTGTCTCGTGTTTTTCTCATCGTTAGTCTGGGGTCATGGGTTTTTGAGGTAGTTTGCCAAGTTTCTCCGTTGTAAAGTTACACTTTCCACTCCCCCCTTTCCATATTGTATTCTTTGGGAGAAAGTCATCATGTGCAGCACATACTTAAGGGGTGGGGAATTAGGCTCCACTCCCATAATGTGGCACATCTACATATATTATTTGGAATTCTTCTTGACAGGAGATGTGTCCATTCTCTTCTGTTTATTTCTGTATGTAATCATTTATCTCAAATGGACTCATAAATATTTGTTTTATACTTTGGGTTATACTCCAATAATACTTTATTAATTTTGTTACTCAAATTTTTCTAGCTTTGTATTTTTTGGGGAACTCTTTCAACTGGCTCCTGTTTCTCTTTAATATACCCTATTATTGTAAGTTATTAGTAATGGGGAACTTTTTTATTTTCTGAATTAAGATTCTCCAGGCTTATCACATACATTCTCAGCTCAGCCCTGGTTTTGGTGAGTCTCCAATGGCCATCCCTTTTATTGGATAATGGTATTAGAAACCAAGGTTTTGTGCTGGATGTGCTCATTTTTATAGGGGTATTGTTGTGTCTAGGTTCTCAGCTGTCAGAACAAGGAAATATATATGTGTGTACTAGAGGTTCAGGTGAATTACCTGGACTTGGGTTTTCTCTCTTTTTCACGTTGACTCAATTTTGGACAGAAATTTTCTTCATACTTACAAGGTAGCTGTGGCAACTCTGGAACATTAGCCCCAAGGAACAGAGTAAGAGTCTCTTTACCAGAATTCCCAACAAATTCCCATCATGTATCATTGGGTCCTTCTAGGTCCCATGCCAACTCAGAAACTGATCACTGTAGTCGAATGGAATGAAATATTCTTACTAGGTTAAGCCAGGGTCATGTATTCCTCAGAGTCAGAGGATTGATCCTATTTGACCTGCTTGAACCAAGAGTATAGGAGATGTGGATTTTCAAAAGGTTGATAGTATAAAAAGGGAAAATACAGATGTAGGCTTGAAAAATGATAATTTTCACCACAGTCAATGACCACTACTTCTTATGAATTCTGAAATTCTAAAACTGGCTACCACTTACTGAAGTTTTGAAAGAAAATGAAATAGTTACTTTTGTAAAGAGATGCATCAGTAAATGGCTTGGGCTCTATTGGAAGAAAATTAACACTCATACTTATGAAAATTGAATGTATTTTACTATATTTTTGCATATGAATATTTTCTGCTTTGAAACTGCAAATGGGGAGAGTAAATCCATTGTCAAATTACTTCTTAGTTTTGCTTTTAAAAATAATTTCACTTTTACAAAAATGGTGCATTTAGGCTGAGATCAAATAAAATCTGTTGTCCTTTGTACTTGCTGCTTTATATTGACTGTCTCCATTGGTTTTCTTTATTTACCTCTTTCAGGAACGTATTCAAAAGGAAACTAGAGAGCCTGCCATTCATTCATCAAAATGTGAAGCTACTTTCTTTTTCTCCACTTCAAGGAAGCTTGTAAAATATTTTTAAAAAAGAAGGACTATGGAATAGAAAGACTACATGATAGCAGGACTGTAGGAGAGCATTATAACTGAAACCACTACTATGATCTGAAGTTTTTGTTTTTTCTTAGCAACGCATTCACACTCTTTTTAAATTAAACCAGCAACTAACAGAACAATAATTCCAATGTAAAAATATTTTTTTAAAAGATTTTATTTATTTATTCGACAGAGATAGAGACAGCCAGCGAGAGAGGGTACACAAGCAGGAGTAGTGGGAGAGGAAGAAGCAGGCTCATAGCAGAGGAGCCTGATGTGGGGCTCGATCCCAGAATGCTGGGATCACGCCCTAAGTCACGCCCTAAGCCTAAGGCAGACGCTTAACCGCTGTGCCACCCAGGCGCCCCAATGTAAAAATATTTTAAAAGTCATCCCTTGCAAAGACAGACTAGTTTTAAGATATTAGCAGTCACCACAAATGTTTGTACCCTGTTTTTTATTTGAAGGCACATATTGGTTGTGTTTATATTTGTTAAGATTATTTTTGCTTTTATTTCATTGCTTTAACAAATTGCACATTTATCGTAGAGATCTAAAGGTTAAAAAATAAAATATTAAAGATGCTTGTAATTTTAACTTTTAAATGTACTGTAGCTTAGGTCCCTGTGAAATGTGTTCAAATTATAGTTGAACCAGGGGCGCCTGGGTGGCACAGAGGTTAAGCGTCTGCCTTGAGCTCAGGGCGTGATTCCGGCGTTATGGGATCGAGCCCCACGTCAGGCTCCTTAGCTATGAGCCTGCTTCTTCCTCTCCCACTCTCCCTGCTTGTGTTCCCTCTCTCGCTGGCTGTCTCTATCTCTGTCTAATAAATAAATAAAAAATCTTTAAAAAAAAAAAATTATAGTTGAACCAAAAATATCTTGGTTGACTTCTCAACTTAAAATCCATGAAACTGATATAATCAAATTGGGAACTCTGAAGTAAAACTTTGGTTATTTGGAATTTTTAGAGAATTAGACTCCCAGATTTAAAAAAAAAATTTTTTTTTTGAGGAGTGCAGTGATGATACTTCTTTGAGTTACAATACTTTTTTTTTTTTTTAAAGCTCTTTGACATGAATCTTTCCCAATTCTCCTCTACCTGAAGAATCTTTTCCCAATTCTCCTCTACCTGAAGTGGTGGATAATGGCCATTATTTATTTTTATTTTCTTATGACTCTATTAAAATCTCCCCGTTTTTGAGTGCTGCATGTTTTTATAAAGGTTTTTTTTTTTTTAAGATTTTATTTATTTATTTGACAGAAAGAGAAAACATGCATGCACAAGCTGGAGGAGGGGCAGGCAGAGGGAGAAGCAGGCTCTCAGCTGAGCAGGGTGCCAGATGTGAGATGTAGGACTGGATCCCAAAACCCTGGGATCATGAGCTGAGCAGAAGGCAGACGCTTAACTGATTGAGCCACCCAAGCTGCATGTTTCTAAAAACATTTAAGTTTTGTCTTAAAAATTTTCCTATATGTGTAAGTTTCTTACAAATATGATATCTAATTTGGGATCAGCTTATCACTCAACATTTTAAGTCAATTTTATTAACAATTATCTTTTGAAAATATTTGGTATACTAGATATGGTGATAAGTGCCTTTTATATATTGCATTTCATTTACTATTTTGTATTTTTAAAAAGTTTTTCTTTAAATTCCAGTTAGTTAACATACAGTGCAATATTAGTTTCAGGTGTACAACATAGTGATTCAACACTTACATACAGCACTTGTTGTGATGAGCATCACCTATTTAACCCATCCATCCATTACCTACTACCATCTGGTAAATCAGTTTGCTCTCTATAGCTGAGAGTCTATCTCTTGGTTTGCCTTCCTCTCTCTTTTCCCCCCCTTTTTGTGTTTGTTTCGTTTCTTGAATTCCACATATGAGTGAAATCATATGGTATTTGTCTTTCTCTGACTTATTTTGCTTAGCATAATACTTCCTAGCTCCATCCATGTCATTACAAATGGAAAGATTTCATTCTCTTTTATGGCTAAGTAGTATTCCATTGCATGTCTATACCACATCTTTTTATCCATTCATCAGTCGAGGTTTTTTTTCCTAATTTGGTCATTGTAGATAATGCTGCTATAAACATTGGGGTGCATGTATCTCTTTGAATTAGTATTTTTGTGTTCTTTGAGTAAATACCTTGTAGTGTGATTTCTGGATCATAGGGCAGTTCTATTTTTAACTTTTTTGAGGAACCTCTATACTGTTTTCTGGGATGACTGTACCAGTTTGCATTCCCACCAACAGTGCAAGAGGGCTCCCTTTCTCCACATCCTTATCAGCAACTGTTGTTTCTTGTATTATTTTTTTATTTTTCACAGAGCTAGAACAAACAATCCGAAAATTTGTTTGGAAGTGCAAAAGATTCCAAATAGTCAAAGCAACCTTGAAAAAGAAAAGCAAAGCTGGAGGCATCACAATTCTGGACTTCAAGTTATATGACAAAGTTGTAGTGATCAAAACAGTATGGTACTGGCATAAAAACAGACACATAGATCAAAGAACAGAATAGAAGACAGAGAAAGGAACCCAAAACTCTATAGTCAACTAATCTTCAACAAAGCAGGGAACAATTTCAATGGGAAAAAAACAGTCTCTTCAACAATTGGTGTTGGGATAATTGGACAGCAGTATGCAAAAGAATGAAACTGGACCACTTTCTTACACTATACACAAAAATAAATTCAAAGTGGATGAAAGATTTAACCATGAGACCTGAAACCATAAAAATCCTAGAGGAGAACACAGGCAGTAACATCTTTGACATGGATCGTAGCAACTTTCTTCGAGGGAGGTCTCTTGAGGCAAGGGAAACAAAAGCAAAAATAAACTATTGGAACTTCATCAAAATGAAAAACTTTTGCACAGTGAAGGAAACCATCAACAACAAGAAAACTACCTACGGGATGGGAGAAGATATTTGCAAATGACATATCTGATAAATGGCTAGTTCAAAATATATACAGAACTTATACAATTCAACACCCCAAAAATGAATAATCCAATTAAAAAATGGGCAGAAGAGGTGAATAGACATTTTCCCAAAGAAGACATTTCATTCACTATTTATATTTTAGTAACATAGGTACTAAAATATCTGTTTTAAAGAAGAGGAAACTAAGGCTCAAAGAGCTTAAGTTAATTAAGATCATACAGAAGATCCAGGATTCAAAACTTCTGTAGAACATGATATACGTATTACATCTAAAAGCTAAGAAAGAGAACGACAGCCAACAGCCAATGTAATACACACACACAAAAATCAAAGTAAACATTAATTGTTCAGAGAGACCTTCCTTCCTGGCTCTTTCATGCTCCTTCACGCCTTGTTGGGTGTGCAAAGCCCTGACCACTCTTTACCCAGGCCATTTTTCAGGCAAGTGTTTACAGAAGACAAACTTGAGGGTATGAGGTAATTCCTTCCTTTGGAACAAAGAGCAGACTTTCTATAAAAGCAGATTTCCCAATTTCAGAGCTCCTCTCCTGTATTTTCAGCCCCTTATAATTGTTTCTTGCATTTAATGAACATCCAAGATATGTTTGGTGTGAGACATCAAGGACAAAGAGTAAGTTATTAAAATAACAGGTATGAGAAACGAGGGAGTATTATGACTAATTGTGACCCTTAGTTATTCTAAAAACATAACAAAACTAAGCAATTAACTTCAATAGAAAAAACATCTGTTTCTTAGTGTCTACTTTGTGCCTGGTAAGTTCTTAATTCTTTATATTTTACCCCTTGTAACAATGCTTTGTGGTAGATAATATTATTATCCTCATTTTACAAATGGCATCCAGTTTTCATCAAGAAACATAGAATGGAAAAGAAACTGCAAAGAAGAAGGCCCAGCAGATGCTTCTGATATATACACAATACAAATCTGAGGACGAGTCTGTCATTGCAAAAGTAGTGCACATGATTGGTCAAATATCATTTATAACACATTGTGTTAGGACCATTTGTACCTCATAGTTCTTATGAAAGTGTCTTTCTCTTGCCAAGAGTCAGTACTACAGATACTCTTCCAAGCCCCAATGTATGATATCAAAGTCAAAACAAATGTCCAGATAATTATTTTAAAGGAGCCCAAGAAGGAAATCGACTAAGGTGACTACCCTAGGTCTTTTTTGCTAAACGACTGATGTTGGTTCCTCGGAGTCATTCTCTCAGTAATGATTTTTATAACTTTTTTTTCCCCTCCTGGCACTGAAGTTCTTTCTCTTTTCTAGGAATCTTCCCTGGGGACAATTGGGGGTCTCCACACATCTAAAATTAAGGGCTGATGATGGGCATGTAAGAACCAACAGAAAGGCAATTTAGGGAAGAAAATGAAGTGAGAAAGAAATGCTAGGGTCGAAACGGAAAAAAAAAAAAAAGGCTGGTTCGGCAAGAAAGTGTATATAATCCAAGCCCAGCGTTTCTTGCTTCTTTTTTTTTTTTTATTGTATTATGTTAGTCACCGTACAGTACATCCCTGGTTTCTGATGTAAAGTTCGATGATTCATTGCTTCTTCGATCATACACGCCTGAAACGGCGTCCCATGGTAACTAGGCAACGGCGTTGCCGTGGTAACCGCGAAGGTCAGAGGGCATCAACGCTCTAGGGCTGGGGCAGCTCTTCCGAGCGCGGAGCTTGCCTTGTGGGAGTAGTGTGTGAGACTCTCGCGAGAGCTGCGTGCCGTTGCCGGCAGGCGTCTCCGTGTTTGCTCTCAGGGAGGCACCAGGCTGCCCGAGGGCGGGGCCCTGGGAGCGCCTCCGATGGCTGCTAAGGAAGGGATGCCCGCAAACGCCCTGCGGGTTCTGGAAAAAGCGTTGGGCATGGACTTGACTGCTGCTGGGGACACCGCGGAGGCGGTGGCCGCCGAGGGCGCCTACTACCTGGAGCGTATCCTTACGTGTAGGCGCGGGTTCAGGCGCTCCCTTTGGTAACGGGGTTGGGAGCGAGGGCGCGGGCTTCCCATCGCGGGCGCCTTTTGCGATTTGTGGCCGCCCAGCCGCCAAGCACGCCTGGTGGACCTCAAGGTGGCGTCTCTGGCACCGCGTTCCCCTCATAGCTCCGCGCCGAAAAGACTGCCTTTTAGGAGTGTTAGGCTGCTGTGTTCCTGCTGGAAGAAACTTCGCGAATCTCGTACTTAAGTAACCACTCTGCAACCTTGGGATGGAAGTTTTATGTTAAGGTGGTACAACAAATGGATTCAACCCTCTTTTCGCTTAGTGGGTTTCCTAAATAAGCCCCCAGCCTTCAGAATACCGTGGGAATCAATTCAGTCGGGAAAGTGAGGAGACAGAAAGACCTGCCATTGGGCGTTAAGGAGCTGAAGCGGAGAGTATTCGCCCTGTGATTCTGTAGATGCTTCAGTTGTCCAATGCTTAAATGATTTGTTTTGTAAGCGTCAACTTCCTAGGTAATTTCATTTTTGGCTATTTAATAACAGTTATTACATTTTTATTTTAAAGCAACTGAATCTTATTTTTGTCTACATTAAGATGATTCCTGTAACACATAGTTTGTTAACATGAGACAAACACACTGAGTTAACTTTTTTTTGCAAGTTGTGGGACTTCAACATAGCACAGCTTTTAGGTTTATTTAATTTTCAGGGAGATTGCGGAGTCACAACTGCTAATATATAGCAGTTTGCACAAAACCTGTCTTATAAAGAATTTTCCAAATAATCACGTTTGTAAATGTAAGCAAGTCTAACTTTTTAGAATTTTGTTATCCAATTTCTGAATTATCTGGCCCCTTTGCTTTTCTTCCATCTTTCTTTAGTTGGCAAATATTTTGGGTTTCAACCAAAGGGTAGTCACGGGATAGCAAAACTACATATTTTGCCAATTTTCCTACATTCAGTGTTTAGTTAAGAGGTTTAGTCGTGAGAGAGGCTTTAACTCTTAGTTAAAATTAAGTTTGAGGATTACTTTAGAATGCCAATTATCCCTGCATCCCTGGGCTCTCTTAACATGCATAATTAAGAGTTGACTGTATAATGTTATTTGACATTGTTTCTTAAGGCAATTATGATAGTTGCTGAAGTGAGACTTTCTTGAGTTTAGAGTCTAGCTCTCAGGTAATTTAATTGAGCTATCGCAGTGGATAAATAAAAGTTATAATATGCACAAATGAATCAGAAATCTGATGTTCTCTGCACATATACTTAATCACTACTAATCTGTGTTTGGTCTTGGGCTTCCCTTATTTATTACTGAACAGATGCTCTGTAGAACACTAGACAACAAGATATCAATATTAAGTTTTTGAAAGAGGTTGACTCTGATTCTCCAGCAAGTCACCCTTTGCTGTTAAAGAACATGAAGAACATGTACAGACTAATAGGCTCCAAACCAGAAACAGCCAGGATCCACCATGAGGGGAATGGCTTCATTAGTAAAGGCCCCATTATTAATTTAGAGAATGTGTTCAGGAAAAAGAATTCTTAACCCTGCCACACCCCTTTGTAACCTACTACCTGTAAAAGTAGGCGTTATCTGTTTCTCTTCTGAAGCAGTTCAGGATATAGTTGCTTTTATGTTTTAAACTTCCACAAGGCAAGATACAAATACACAAGCACTTAGTTCCTTTCTTAGCTACCTCCAGAGCTTTTAAGAAATTTACAGAGTATATGAGTTCTCTGGAGTACTCTTCATTAGAAAGATATTTGCAACATTGTAAAATGTAAAGCTAGGTTTTAACTATGTGCTTTGTAAAGGGTCAAGTGTTTGTAAAGGTTTGTTGTCTTTTGTGAATGAATTCTGTATTAGAAATCAGTACCACTTGGGTAAGGTTATCAGTTGCGGTAGGAACTGCAGTTAGTGTGTGGCTGTAGACATTTGGGAATGCTCAGTCCAACTGGGAGATGCAGGCTGGAGTGAATTGTACTAAGAAAGCTAATACTTAGTTGATTTTGTTGCTACTTGTCAACAGACTTGTTCAAAGAAGAATAATGGATTATATGGACTCTAGGAAAGTGGACCTCCCCCCGCCCCCGAAGTATTGTTTTTGTTATATACCTCCTTTTACACTGATTCTCTGCTCCCCTAACTAGGTTTTGATTATTTTATCTTTCAAGGCATTCCAACACTAAGAATTTGGCTACTTAGATCATGAACATATGTTTCCTGGCCACTGAAAAGGTCTCCTTTGGCCCCAAAAGCAATTTCTGAGGGTTGAGTGAGTTTAAGCTAGTCCTTTGAAGCTAATTGACTCTGAATGCAGACCCAAAGTTACCTGTTTATGAAAATGCAAAATTAAAGATTCCACTAGTCACCTGAAATATGGTGATCATACTTAGATACCCCATGTAATAAGATGCATGCTTGTTTTCTTAAGTGACATCCCTAGACAGTCTTTCATTGCAATAGTAATGTTCACTGATCACTTTGTTTAATTAAAATTGAATTTTTGTCATTTAAAATTCTATTTATTATTTTTAATATTTAGTGATTTTTCCGATCTGTTATGTTACTTCTCTGGAATGTTTATAGCATTGAATGAGAAGATACTTTTAAAAGCCTTAATAATTATTATGTACTCATGGCATCTATTTCTTATTATCATTGGAAAAATGAATTTGCCCCTGGGTGCTTAGTTGCACCCTATATATATTCAAATAAAAGGATAGACAGTCTGAATGTAGAATCTAGACCAAAAAACATGTAATTAAACCCAGAGTGCTGAATTTTACCTGCATGAAAATCATAAGCTACTTGGAAAGAAAAAAATGTATTTTGTTGTGTGTCC
>NC_048219.1:176150957-176165783 GCF_002007445.2 Ailuropoda melanoleuca
CAGGAAAAAGAATTCTTAACCCTGCCACACCCCTTTGTAACCTACTACCTGTAAAAGTAGGCGTTATCTGTTTCTCTTCTGAAGCAGTTCAGGATATAGTTGCTTTTATGTTTTAAACTTCCACAAGGCAAGATACAAATACACAAGCACTTAGTTCCTTTCTTAGCTACCTCCAGAGCTTTTAAGAAATTTACAGAGTATATGAGTTCTCTGGAGTACTCTTCATTAGAAAGATATTTGCAACATTGTAAAATGTAAAGCTAGGTTTTAACTATGTGCTTTGTAAAGGGTCAAGTGTTTGTAAAGGTTTGTTGTCTTTTGTGAATGAATTCTGTATTAGAAATCAGTACCACTTGGGTAAGGTTATCAGTTGCGGTAGGAACTGCAGTTAGTGTGTGGCTGTAGACATTTGGGAATGCTCAGTCCAACTGGGAGATGCAGGCTGGAGTGAATTGTACTAAGAAAGCTAATACTTAGTTGATTTTGTTGCTACTTGTCAACAGACTTGTTCAAAGAAGAATAATGGATTATATGGACTCTAGGAAAGTGGACCTCCCCCCGCCCCCGAAGTATTGTTTTTGTTATATACCTCCTTTTACACTGATTCTCTGCTCCCCTAACTAGGTTTTGATTATTTTATCTTTCAAGGCATTCCAACACTAAGAATTTGGCTACTTAGATCATGAACATATGTTTCCTGGCCACTGAAAAGGTCTCCTTTGGCCCCAAAAGCAATTTCTGAGGGTTGAGTGAGTTTAAGCTAGTCCTTTGAAGCTAATTGACTCTGAATGCAGACCCAAAGTTACCTGTTTATGAAAATGCAAAATTAAAGATTCCACTAGTCACCTGAAATATGGTGATCATACTTAGATACCCCATGTAATAAGATGCATGCTTGTTTTCTTAAGTGACATCCCTAGACAGTCTTTCATTGCAATAGTAATGTTCACTGATCACTTTGTTTAATTAAAATTGAATTTTTGTCATTTAAAATTCTATTTATTATTTTTAATATTTAGTGATTTTTCCGATCTGTTATGTTACTTCTCTGGAATGTTTATAGCATTGAATGAGAAGATACTTTTAAAAGCCTTAATAATTATTATGTACTCATGGCATCTATTTCTTATTATCATTGGAAAAATGAATTTGCCCCTGGGTGCTTAGTTGCACCCTATATATATTCAAATAAAAGGATAGACAGTCTGAATGTAGAATCTAGACCAAAAAACATGTAATTAAACCCAGAGTGCTGAATTTTACCTGCATGAAAATCATAAGCTACTTGGAAAGAAAAAAATGTATTTTGTTGTGTGTCCTCTAGTCTAAGCGAACTTTAATGTGCATAGGAATCGAAGAATATGGATCTTTAAAAGACTCTAATTCAGTAAGTCACAGTCAGGGCTGAGATTCTGCATTGCTAACAAGCTCCCAGGTGCTGCAGGTGCTGCTGGTCTAAGGAATATAATTGAAGTAACAAGGCTGTAGGCAAATTTCTTAACTACTAGCCTTTATATTTTCGGATAAGAGGTATAATATGTAGAGCTCATATCTTTGGATCTCCTGGCTTAGAAGTTGGAAAAACTTAAACCACCACCCACTATGAGAACAATGAGACTTATGTTTTGAAAAAAAGTTATTTTCCAGCTTCTGAGGCAGAAGATGGCAGTGGTGTCTGGGGCAGGAGTAGTCAATAAATTTCTACTCTTGCCAAGTCTGTTGAATTGGTAGTGACTTTCTGGTGTGGTGTTAATAAGAGTTCTGAGACCTCCTGAAGACTTGGTGGGAAAGACTGCAGAAAACAAACAACAATGGGGGAAGTGGAAGCAAGTGTGCTAGTTATTTGCCATCTTTGGTATATATTATTCAGTTAACTTATGTTATTGAAACTCGCATTCCTAAGAAAGGGAACCATGACTGTGATGTTTGCTATTTATAGTACTTTTATTTCAATTTAGTGAGTAAAATGTTGATCATGGAGGATCCAGGCTCAATTTTAGATTGGCTCTGTGTACATTGGCTCTGTAGTGATGGCAAAGATTTCAAAGCAATTTCTGTCTATAGTAGCTTTGGGAAATCATGTAAAATATAATTAGCTATATGTTTCACTCCAGTTCTTTATAAAGATGCTGCTGCTGCCAGTGATCACTACCTCCAGTACACAGTGGAAGAGACCAGTGTGTGAGGAACTTTGTATGGTGCTCACATCTGAAAACTATTCATACCTTTCTGGCTGTGGTCCATTTGCCAAACCTTGTTTGTGATCCCGTCGTATCAACTGTGACCTCAAGCTCTGCTCCATTATGCCAGCTGAAATGTTTCTCTGAGGCTTCTTGCAGTTGCGTCTTCTGTAGTGCGGTGATGGATTTAGGGTTTCCTGACAGTTTCAATGTGGATGTATATTGGCCTATTTTCTGATACGACCTACAAGGTCAGTATCTGGTACAAATTCTGCTAGTGCAGTAACTACCAATTAATTTACCCATGGTGACCAAGTACTGATTCATAGTATGGAAAATCACAAGTCCTACTAAATTTTTTCCAGAGCAAGTGGAGATTTGAAGTGAGACCCTTGGCCTAAGTGTAGGCCTTGACTCTAGGATACGGAACCTGGCCTAGAAGTGGGTGGTGCTATGGGCTGTGGCTGCAGGTCAGGGAGGAAGGGGAATCACAGACTGTACCCTGGGCAAGAGCAGACTAGAAAACCAGGCACAGTTTTAAATGTCAAGTTAACCTCAAACAGGCAGAAAGGCAATAACTATATCTGAAGGAAATAGAAAGGACGGAAAAAATGAATTTTGGATATGGAGTTCAACAGTGTTCATTGAAGGAATACTAGGTAGATAATAAGGGAGTTTTGTAAGGGCTCAGAATCAGATTGGCATTAGGAAACTGATTTTAAACTAGAATTCTGCCTTACTCTGCAATGGAAAAAAAAATCACTTTGCTTCAGAACTGTGACCGCTTAATTGTATGGATGTTTCCTGGAGAATAGGATCACCTAAGAGATTAGGTTACACAAGATAGTTGTCCAGTAAAAGTTGAACGAGAGTAAAGGGTTTTTATCATTCAGGCAATTCTTGGTCAATTGCTTATTCCAATCCTGGCAACACTGCTTTCCAACCTTTTTTCACACATGGTGTTCCATCAGATCTTGCTTCACTCAGTCTTTCTGGTTGTCCCAAGGGCCAAGAGAATCAATATCTGTACAGGCCACAGTGTTCTTTTTATGAGAATCGAAGAGTGTAATTTCTCTCAGGCTTCAAAACCAGAAATTGGTGTACATCTGCTGAGAAACTCATCTGTTTTCATTGGATGGATACTGAATTGGTATCTGATTACATTCCCCTCTTTACCCTTGGCCTATAGCTCCTTTATATCTCTCCCTCCTTTAGGGACTTCATGTTGAGCTATTTAAATGATTTGATTTAGCTGTTTGTAATATAACACTTGAGAATTTGGAAAATAAGTGAGGGTTCATTACCTAGGATTCTGGTAGAAGTTGCACATTCTTTTTATGTCACTATAGAAACGTGTAGAAACTGTAGAAATAAGATATTGTAGAAAATTCCTGATCTTTTTATTCAAGAAACTTGCCTCTATCACTAATAGGTATATTATTTTTGGCAAATTTCTTAATCTCCCTGATTCATTTTTTTTCTCTTTTTAAATTTAGAAATGACTGTGTTATTCAATCTCACAGGATTGTTTTGAGAATAAATGTGATAGTGATCCATATGACAGTACTTTTTAAAAGCTTTATAAAATGATATTTTTCCATTCTTTTTGATTTTGGGGAAACAGAATATATTATTAGGGTTTGAAAACTGTTGCCTTGAGTATTTTCTGTGTACCAGTGTGGTAAGAAGTGTTGATATTTCCAAAGCTTTGAGGACAAATCACTTTTTTCTTCTATGTATTGCCGTGTTTAACAACGTATGCTTTGATGTTTCTTCCTCACATTAATCTTATCAGTTGGCTTATTTACACTTTCAAAGTCTATCCAAATGATTTTAGAATATTTACTTCTTGTAAAATTTATTATGGTATCATCAGTGATGAAGGATGACATTGCTTTTCTAGAGACTTAAAGATAAGTGATTTTTTACAAAATCAAGTTTTAGTAACTGTCATTCAGAAGAGGGCATTCTTTTTCGTGAAAAAGGGACTGATTTCCTGTAGCTGAATCTCAGGAAATTTTATCTAATTAAGTGAAAATGTGTCAGAAAAATATAAATTTAGAAAGGAGGAAGATTTAGAATGTATTTTATTAATCCAGTCATCTTAATGCGTGGGGGAACTGGGCCATGAGAGACTTATGAGACTTCTCCACAGGTACTCATCTCTTTCTAGAAAAGGAAAATAATAACAAATACTTGCATAGCATTAACTATAAGCCAGGCACCATTCTAAATGATTTGCATACATTAATTCTTTTAATACTCTTGAAACCCCTTAAACTATTATGATAACCAGCTATCAAAATGATGCTCAGTGATCTCCACATCCTTCTCCTCATGCTCCTGTGTAAGTTCCCTTATGTATTGAATAGGGTTGACTTATATAACCAATAGGATAGTGAATAAATGATGATGTGTGACTTCTGAGGCTTGGTCATGAAAGATATTTTGGCTTCCACTTTGTTTTCTTGTATTTCTTATTCTGGGGGTAGCTAGCCAGTATGTCTTGAGAATGCTTAAGAAGCTTATGGAGAGACCCACATGGGGAGGAATTGAAACCTTCAGCCAGTAATGTTAGAGCCATCTTTGAAATGGATCCTGTTGCCCCAGCTTAGCCTTCGGAAGACTGCAGCCGTGGTTGCCATCCTGACTGAGGCCCATGAGAGACCCCAAATCAAAATATACGAGCTAAGTCACTACTGAATTCTTGACCATGGATACTATGAGATAATGGATGCTTATTGTTAAGCCTTAAGTTTTGGGGAGTTGGTTATGCAGCAACAATAAAAAGTACAGCTTTTGGTACCAGAAAGTGGGATGCTAACATAAGCAATGCTTTGAAGTATTGGAGTGGCTCTAGAACTGAATATAGGACAGATGTTGGAAGTTCTTTAAGTAGGATGTTAGTGAAAGCTAAAACAGTGAACAGTGGAAGCCTCATGGTCTTTAAGAAGACTCTTGGCAAGGGATTAAAGGAGAGTGAGGCCAATGCTATTGGAAAGTGTTCCATAACAGTAGATAACTAATATAGGTAGGTACTTCAGTCCTGGTACCCAGCATGGGTAAGTTAAAAGTTACAAGATCAGCTGCAGGTACGCAGATTTTTATTTCTGTAGGAGTTTAATCTACATTAGTTTTTAATTAGTCATTTAATTAGTTATTTTAATTAGTTTAATTAGTTAATTAACTAGGGTTTTTTTTTGAGCCTAAATTACTTTTCACCATATTTTTGGGAGATGCACTCTTGTTTGACAGTGTCAGCTTCCTAAGGATTGGTCATAACTAGGCGTAAGTCTCTCCTCAAGTGGATAAAGCAAACAGTGAAGACTTATAGCTGAGTAACAAGCCTGCATAATCTATCTTTTAGAGGTTTAGAACTGTGTGCAAGATAATTGGCAAACAATTCAAGTGTTTACACAGTATAGAAAACGAACATGGAATAACGAGAGGTTTAAGTATAGCATAGTGAAACATAACTTCCGGGGCTGATTCCCAATTGTGTTAGGTCCTAGCTGTGTGACCTTGTGCCTGTGAGTCCTGATCTACAAAATGGAGATGATAATAGCTTGTAGGTGGGATGAAGATGAAATGAGTTGTCCTTAAGGACAGTGCCTGGCTTCTATTAAATACTTTGTAAGTGATATCAGTTCTTACTACAAATAGCATAAGATGTTATATACACTTTTAGCTAGCTCTTGGAGGATGATATCTCATAACCAGCAGCAAGATGAAAACTAGGCTAATCTCATCTTTGATTTTCATAGCCATTACTGTATGTTAAAGTGTTTAATTTCATACATTTTGAACTTGGCATAATCACATGTGTACATTAGGAAAAAATGTAAACCTACCAACCAACAAAATAATGTTATTGGTCTATGTTGTGATTTCTTTCAAAATTAAATGTTATCTTGAAATTTTCATTTGTAATTAAAGTAACTTGTAATTTTTGAAAATCTTACAGTGGTGCTGTTAGAATTATTTATTAGAGTCATTTCCATTGATATTTTAATGTTTATTTTTTGATAATTTATGAACTCCTCATTTATGATTACTGTATAGTTTACATTTGCTTAAAAATTAGGCTTCATTTCCTGAGAACAAAATTTAATTTTAAAATTGAGATATGTAATAAAAAAGTAGAAATTAAAGTAACTTTTATTATGAAAACATTGAAATGTGTTTTTTGCTTATATTTAAATATTGGTGTGCTTTTGAAAAATTCATAATACTTTAAATAAAGAAGTCAAAGTGCACTGTGAGTGACTTAGGAGCTCTGGGAAATGAAGTTAGTTTGAGATAGATTTAAAAAATTTACTGCCATAGTTTTCCTGTTCATCATTTTTCTTATCTCTTTCTAATTTATATTATCTTATTATACTGTGTACATTTTTGTAAGCCTTGGAATCAAATTGGAAATCATTAGATAGTAAGTAGACATATGGGAAGGTAGTTTTTCATGGGTTTGGGTTATGTAGAACAATAATTTAAAATAATAATGAAAAATATTTTGTTTTAAAATATCTATATTTGTACATTGTATGGGGAAGAGAAATTTTAAAAACAGTTGAAATTACATTTACAAACTTGGTAAGATAAATGGATCTAATACTAAATTTTAATTCAAATCAATTTTAAATAAATAATTTTTTCCAGGGCGCCTGGGTGGCACAGAGGTTAGGCGTCAGCCTTCGGCTCAGGGCGTGATCCCGGTGTTATGGGATCGAGCCCCACATCAGGCTCCTCCGCTATGAGCCTGCTTCGTCCTCTCCCACTCCCCCTGCGTGTGTTCCCTCTCTCGCTGGCTTTCTCTATCTCTGTCAAATAAATAAATAAAATCTTTAAAAAATAAATGAATAAATAAATCATTTTTCCATATATTTTGAGATCGACACTTGACAAGATTTCAGAGGTCACCATAACTGAAGCATCTGAAGATGATTATGAATATGAAGAGGTAATTTTTTCATTTTAGGTAGTCTGTTAATTCACTAGTCATTCTTATGAAATATTCATTTTATTTTATTTTATTTATTTTTTTCCTTAAGAGATGCTGGTTTTTCAACTGAATTACCTAATATCAGCTATTTAAGAGTGAAGCATGAAAGTTCTATTTGAAAGTTTGGATTGGCTAATTCATCTGGCTCTTCTGGTTTTCCTGTTAGTTGTGCTTCAAAGTTCGCTCCTTTTCCCTTGCTTTGTGGATCCTTACTACAGACTGTCATCTCTGTCCAGCAGGCATTCTCTAATATCCATTCTCCTCCTGGATGGGTTTCCCAGAGTCCCACTACTTGCTGCAGCTCAGATCTCATGCTTCCTTTCAGCTTAAGTATAATTCTGTGTAGTGTAGTTCCTGTCTCAAATCTTCCCTTTAATTCACTGTTCAGATGGAACTATCATTATTTCTGAGACTTGGTGTATAGAGTCGCTCCTAGATGGCATGCTGTAAGTACAATTGTGGAAGCAAGACCGGCAGTTTGTGACCTGGACAAGTAAAAGAACAAACAGCAGATAAACTTTTTATTACTATTATTAAAATAGAGATAATATGAATACGTGCCACATGAAATTACTGAAGGGTTCATATAAAAGGCATAGAACTGATCAGCACAAGAAACACATGCTAAGTGTTAACCATCATTAATGTTATAGAGTCAATTGCATTCTTCCAAGAGCTTAAAATCTAGGCAGTGAGTTTTATTTTATTTTTTTTTAATAAACTAGAGATTGCCAGTTGCTAGTAAGTTATGAAAAAAAAGGGCCTTACATTTTTTTTCAGCAGAGTTGTTAAACTACATTTGTCTTTGTATATAAGAGCAAATGCCCAAAAGCTGATCTCGAGTTTATCAGAGGTGACGTTGAGTGATGTTTACAAGGTAGTCAGAGAGCCTCTTGCTTGTTAGTTATCCATGTGACACAGACCTTCAGAATGACATGGTGTCTTACATAAGATGTATTTTTTTGATCAATTGTTTTGTGAGAAAAATTATTTCTGAAATGAAGTAAGGTATTTTTATATTCCTGCTTGCACTTCCTATCCTCTTTCTCTTTGATTTAGATACCAGATGACAATTTTAGCATTCCAGAAGGTGAAGAAGATCTGGCAAAAGCAATTCAGATGGTCCAAGAACAGGCTACAGATACTCAGATTTTGGTGAGAATTGAACACAACGTATTGTTTGTGTAGTTTGAACACAGTCTGTAGTTTAGCGGTGAGACTTTGTTAGTGGCTAAACTTAAGTTTTATGTACTAAATGCTGTCCTGTCACTTGTTACGCCTTTTTCTCTTCTGTGTCTTTGTCATTGCACCTTCACTTTAAGTAAGTAGTCAGATTTATTGTTTTTTGGGTTGTCATTTCCTATGTCATGGTTATTCTTGCATAACTTCACAACAAATGACACCTGTTTAATCTCACTGGGTATTAAACCAAGGATTTTTAACACTAATACACGGAATTTGGTATTGGATACAGATACTGAAATGTGTTTTGTAACACATTAAAAAATAAGAAAAAAAGTATAGTCTCTCTGTTCCTCCTTTTCCTCCTGTATTCCCAATTACTTCAACTATCATCCATCTCATTCTAAATATCATAATCAAATTTATTGCCCCAAAATGCCAAGGTAGCATTTATTACTGTGTAATGAATATTTACTCCCAGCCATATTATACCCTTATCCAGCAATTATATATAATCTTCCACCATAATGCAGACTTGAAGGCAGGGATGCTGTATTCTGTTACCGTGGCATCTTCCATATTTGATATAGGGTCCTGCACAAAATCAACATTGTTATATAATATTTTTAAAGATGACCTTAGGAGGGACGCCTGGTAGGTCAGTTGGTTAAGCGTCTGCCTTCAGCTCAGATCTTGATCCCAGGGTCCTGGGATGGAGTCCCACATTGGGCTCCTTGCTCAGTGGGGTGCCTGCTTATTCCTCTGCCTGCCTCTCTCTCTTTCTCCCCCCACCCCCAACAAATAAATAAATAAAAATCTTTAAAATAAAATAACCTTAGGGAAGATACTCCAAATTATCCTGCTTGAGTGTTAAAAATTTCATTTTAAAACCTTAGTCATTTGTCAGGAAATTTCTGTAGCCTCCCAGATTTGCTTCAACTGATCACTGTTTTGAATGTTGTAGCAGCTACTAGTAATTAAGATCAGCATTAAATTATCTGTTGAACTTTTGAGAAGAACTTTTTAGGGCAACAGAGATTCTTTCCTTACTGCATTTCTATGTAACTATTACCAGGTATGTAACATTCATCTGGTATGTAACCATTACTGTGTTAAGAAGGGGAAGAGGAAAGAAAGTCTGCTGTTGAGTTTCTATATATGAAATGGATTTGTCTAAATGATCGGCACTTACATTGGTTAGTTCTTGCCAATGAGAAGAAAATACACTCTGGTGACAATGATGTTTTGATATTTTTAAGTATCTATACATTATTTGACTTATTTTATACATTGATTTATGGTAGTTTTACGGCTGTCCTAATTTCATATCTCACTTGCTGAAATATGTCCACTTTTCTAGTTCAGGGGTCTGCAAACTTGTTGTCTGGGGTCATATAGTAAATATTTTAGATTTTGAGGGCCATAAGATGTCTGTTGCAACTCACTTCTCTTATATAGTATGAAAGCAGCCATAGACAATATGTAAACAAATGGGCATGGCTGTGTCCTAGTAAAGTTTATTTACACAGACAGGTAGCTGACCCCCTTATAGAGTTGATAGATTTAGTTTCGTTATGAAGTGGTAGGATAAGCTACTCCATAGCACATAATTTCTTCTGTATCATAGTGTTTCTAAAGCTCGTCACCAAATTTCATTATATTTCTTTTTATAATGATAATAATTGAAAGAACTAAAAGGTCCATACTTTTTTTTTCCCTTTTCTTTTAATGTGTTACATGCTGTTGAAAGGACAAGCTGACCTCCTTATTTTTCTTTAGAGAATCCAGTCACACTCTTGCCTCAGGGTCTTTGTATTTGCTGATGCTATAACTGAAACATGACCCTATCTTTCTCTTGATTTATGCTCAGATTCCACTTTATCAGGGAAATCTTCCTACATCACCCTACATATATATATAGCAGCTGAGCTCCACACTCATATCTGCCCTACATTTGACTCTCCCTCCGTTCAGTCCTCTGCTTGTTTTCTCCCAGGCACTTAGTGCCATCTGCCATATTGTATATTTTAATTTAGTTATTTATTTTCTATCTCCATCTACTTGACTATTAGATATGAAGACTGAGTCTTATCTAGTATATACATTCATTACTGCTTTCCCTAGTGATTAAAATAGTCCCTGGAATGTTACACTCAACAAAAATAGAGGAAAAAGTGAACAAATGAATGAATAAATGAACAGCTTATTTATACCAATAATCAAAGTTTAGTGATGATTTTGTATTTTCAAAATAAGTAATTGCACATTTTAATTTCAGGAACAGAAAACAGTCCTTCCTTCAAAGCAACCAATACCTGAAGTAATAGAAGACTTTCTCTGCAATTTCCTAATCAAAATGGGAATGACCAGAACTCTTGATTGCTTTCAGTCGGAATGGTAAACAATTATGTGGATAAATAGTTCTCTAGGAATACTAACATGTACACTTTTAACTGTCTTAAAGGACCTGAAGTTGCTCAGCTTATGCAAAATGGATGAAATGGATGGAAGCCTTTCCCATCCCCACCACTGGAACCACAACACACACACCTATACACACACACACACACTCTCTCTCTCTCTTCTCTCCCCCTCCCTCTCTCTTTCTCTCTCTCTCACATAATTAAGATATCAATTTAAAAGAAGTTTTTATCAAACATCCTTTCTAAATATTCAAATTTGAGGGATTTTTAAAAATCAAGAAAATGGAATATCTCCTGGGATTATATAATACAAAGCTCTTTCATGAAATACTTTTCTAATACATTCTGCATAATTATTAAGGGTAATATTTCCTGCATTAAGACATCCTATCAAGAGTACTACTTCATTTGTTTTATATCTAGTATAATGGCCTGCCTTTTTCTACTCACACAACTGATTGACTCTTTTTCTATAAATATTTCTTCATTTGAAAATAAGCAGACTTATATTTTCAAATGATGTTTAAACACAGATTTTCTTGTTATAATTGAAAATTTTAATAACTTATTGGTTATGAAAATCAGCAGGCATGCTGTCTTTATATTCCTTTACTATAGCAGTAATGTCATCAGGCATGTTTTCAGAGACCCAACATTCTTTAATGAAATATTATTAAATAATTGGATATAAAAATATGTTTGAGCCATTTTAAAAGCCATTCCATATCATGGAAAGGAAATACTATAATGTAGAAAGATGTTTTTAGTGTTTTGGGACTAAATCCTAATTTTAAATATAAGGCGCAATTTGTAATTTCTACTAATCTGTGATGTAATTTTTATTTGCTGCTTTTTTTGGTTCTCATCTACTGAGACCATGTACATAGAAGAAATCAGTTTTATTACTTTAAATTGCATATCTAAAGTTAAAAATTTAATGGAGAGAACTGTTTTTCATTAATGCAGTTTAGGAAAAAGAGCAAGTTGGATGGTAGAAAAATAATAGTATTCCTATTAAATTTGGAAATTGCACGAATGATTTTTGTAAAAATGTCCCTAAGAAATAATTATAAATGTATGAGAAAATACATTTTTGTAAAAGTAGGTAGATGATTAATTTTCAGTACTAATGAAATGAAAAATTAATGTGGCTCAGTTCCTTTTTTCCTAAGAAGATGTGTTCGGACATGTAATACTTACATGTTTGTCCAATCCAAAGTGTGAAATGATTCCTGTTGAGAAATCTGGAACCAAGTATACTCTTAACAATTAAGTGCTTGTTATATCATATTATCCTTTTAGGTTTAGCAATTTGAATTGAGATTAAATTTCAGGAAACTATAATGGTATTAGGACTTATAGAGCCCCTATATAAGCATGCCACTTAGTGTATTACAATAATCTTAAAGTAAAATTCGTATCTCTCTTTATTATATGGGTTTAGTAATACTGTGGTTCAAATAATTGTATCCTTATCACTTATTACAAAGTGTTTGTAATAAGATTACACAGTACTGAATATTTTTATTTCACATGAAACATTTTTTACTTTGATCAGAAACCTTTACTTATTCTGCATAGTAGGACTATAGGACTATTAAATATATTTTTATCATTTTTTATTACGGAGAAAAACATTTATAGTATTCATTGCTATGAATTCATTTAATCTTACAAAAGTTGATAATAAGTTTTCCCCATTGTTAGTTTGTAAAACAAAAACCTCAAAGTAAACAAAAAACTTGGCAGTATAATTGAACTTGTTGTCTTTCAGTCTTCAAAAAGTAATTGCAGTAAGTTCTTTAAATCTAGTGTCAGCAAACAAATCTGTTTGCTCTGTTTAATAAATAAAACTTTGTTGGCACATAGCCATAACCTTACTTTTAAGTATTGTCTGTGGCTGTTTTCATGCTATAACAGCAAAGTTAGTTAGTCACGTGGAGACCATATATCCTGAAAGCTTTTTTTAAATTTTAATTTTTTGCAAATTCTAAACTATTTTCTGTCCATTCACACACACACACACACACACAGATGTGTGTACGTGTGAATGTAGTGGGAATTTTTTCTATGAACCACAAAAAAGTCTGCACTGTGGGTTAGCAGTAGCTAATGGAATTTTTGTCTTAGTTGGTGAAATATTTTCCCTAACTGTCCCTGAAAACATGGAGGAAAAATTCTCATTTGATATCTGTCATTATCTAGGTGACTGTTTTCCTAACTTTTATATCCTATGTCTTGGGTGCCATCAGGAAGGAAAAATTGCTCTTGCAATTTTTTGCTCTTACGACACTGTTGATGTGTTCACTGAAATTCTGTCACGCTATTTGTCATTTGTGACAGTGGGCATTAAACTCTTTAGACAAGTATTATGAAAGCCTTTGTACTTTCTTCCTGAAATACATGCGTATTTTCTGTCTATGTAATTCTAAGTAGTTTATGGACCTTATGGTAAATATGAAGACCATTAATGTAATTTTATTGGCAATAATTTTATTGGCAGGTCTGTTGGTAGTAAATTTTATTTCCTGTTCCTAATAGTTATATAACAATCTTTTGTCCCATCTGAACACTTTTCAGTCTTACTCCAGTGTGAGTGTATAAAGAGGAAGAAATGAAAAGGCCAGGATATTTCCTTACACACACACACACACACACCTGAAACAAAACCAAAAAATCTTATGTAGGAAATACTGGTTTTACTGAGAAATGTATTAATGTATTTCTGGAGTTTGTAGATTAAGATTCCTAATTATCTAATAGTATTAGAATAGTTTTAGTGAGTTTAAAGTCATCTTTGATATTTTTACAAAGATTATAGAAATTTTTCATGATAAATTATTTTTGAATGTCCTCAGATATATATGATATAGTATGTGATGTGTTGTATTATGCTTGATTTGTATTTATTTTACCACATATTAATTTATTTACATAGCATTTAATTTAGACGACTACATATCACTTTTTTTCTTTCAAAATAATTTCTTTATTGATTTTTTTCTGTATTAAAGCAAGTTGCTGAAAACCAATTTTATGGTCAGAAAAATTTTATGGTCTTGGGGCGCCTGGGTGGCGCAGTCCTTAAGCGTCTGCCTTCGGCTCAGGGCGTGATCCCGGAGTTCTGGGATCAAGCCCCACATCAGGCTTCTCTGCTAGGAGCCTGCTTCTTCCTCTCCCACTCCCCCTGCTTGTGTTCCCTCTCTCGCTGGCTGTCTCTCTCTGTCAAATAAATAAATAAAAAATCTTAAAAAAAAAAAAAACTTTATGGTCGAATACTTTAATCAATCAATCTTCTGAGATAAGTATAAATCACATTCTAAGTATGAATATAATAGCAAATTTATGATTAAATGGTTATCTATTTGTTGTTTTATAAATTGTGGCAAATATTACTTAATATTGATTATATTTTCTTAGCCTTTTGGATATTCCACAGGCTTGTCTTGCTGTTCTTGTTTAGTATCAGATAAGATATATAACACACAACCATATGACTATTAATGTGTAATATATTAATAAAATTAAGATTTATAATATGAAAATGCTGATAATTAAACATTTTTAAACAAATGTTTAGCTCATCTATAGCAAACTTTGTAGGGATTTCTTTGTGAATAACTATTACTGAAATGTTTTTCTATGTTTATATTTTTTATTTAGCTTTATTGCTATATATAATGTATACATATAATTAAAATTATAATTATTTACAAATCTGTAAATGATTATCTGATGTTCCTTCTTAATTCACTGAGGAAATAGAAGTTCTATAACTCCTGTCTCCCTCTCTACTAACTTGCCACCTCTGTTCTCAGACCTCCTCCTTCTCATGTGTCACAGAGGCTGAACCATTCATGCTGTCATCTAAGGCCAACCCTCCAGTTGTCTACTGGAGCCCAGCTCCTCTTACCTACTCAAGGACATTGCTTTGGCAATTGTCCCCTCTCTCTCTCTGTTTTTCTGCACTCTAAGCTTTTTCCCTCTCTGCTGGATCGTTCCCATAAGCATAATGTGTGTGTGTGTGTGTGTGTGTGTGTGT
>NC_048219.1:176471187-176563242 GCF_002007445.2 Ailuropoda melanoleuca
TTTTAGTTTTATTTCATTTTTATCTCAAATGCTTGACATTTTGAGACATACTTATTATTAAAATTTTGATATTTCTAATTATGTAATGAGTTAACATGCAATAAAATTGTCAATTTCTTGCAGAAACACTGTTCCACATATCAAAATGGTGACAGAGATAAGTGATTTATAGACTGATACACAACTCCATCATATCATGACTTGAACCATTAATAAGCTGATACACAAGGTAATTTGGAGGTGTCAATGAATAATATACAGAAGTGCGGGCTATAAACAAATCCCACAATTATAAGTTGAAAAGTGCTTGATTCTGGAAGCAAACCCCAAATTTGGATTCAAGGAAAAATTATAGGGGAGAAGGAGGTGAACAAAGATGTTTTCTTAACCAAGATGGAGAACAAGAATCTTTCCCAACCAGGAAGTTGATGTCTTAAGTTGCTATTGTTTTGGCATCATTTATCATCATTTACCAACTGCCTTTTGAGGGTAAATCAGTTAATCTTTTGGTAGTAATTCTTGTGGGGGCAATTTAACTTCTTTTCTTTAATCTATCATTCCTAATTACCTTCAAGATTAACTCCATGCAACTTAAATCACATTTTGCCACCCTTTGTAGATCCTGGGATTGTCTTGTCACTATGTTGTCATCCGTATAATTCTAAAAATTTTATTTTCAATCTGTAGGACATGGAGTAGTAAACACAGCCAGAATTAAAAAGAATTGACAAGTGAATATAAGTTATTTGATCTCAGTGGGAAAAAGAGAAATGAGTCATATATCCCTGAACTCCAGTGTTTTCACATTCTAAGCCTTTGAAGTTTTCCTTTCCTTTGCTATACAGCCTTTGGTTCATAGTTTGTGCTTTATTTTTTTCCTAGTAGAGTTGGTTGATATACTTAGAGTTGAAAAGACAGAGATCTTGTTTACTAAAGATAGATTAATAAAGATAATTGTTTCTATAAAGCCAAACACAAAGACCATAGAGAGTTCCACTCCATTCGACCAACTCTCCACATACTCCAATGGTAGAAAACAGCACTTTTTGAACTTCAGTGTGCATAGCAACCAACTAGGCAGTCTTCATAACATGCAAATTCTGACTCAATACTCTGTGGAGTCCTTGACTTCTGTTTCTCTGAGTTTCCAGGTAGTGCTCTGTGGATCATACTTGGAGCTGGTAAGATAAATAGGACAAAGGGAAGGCCAGGAATTTCCTAAATATTTTGCTCTAATGCTTTCACTGTATCAGACATCTTAACATCCATTATCTGCTAATGACCTCCATAGTAACTCTAGGAAGTGATGTTATCCCTCAAATGTGAAAAATTAGGAACACCTGGGTGGCCCAGTGGGTTAATCCTCTGCCTTTGGCTTAGGTCATGATCCCAGGATTATGGGATTGAGTTCCCCATTGGGTTCCTTGCTCAGCAGGGATCCTGCTTCTCCCTTTTCTTCTGCTGCTCCCCCTGCTTGTGCTTACTTTCTCTCTGTCAAATAAATAAATAAAATCTTTTAAAAAATGTGAGAAAATAAACAGACACAGATGCAGCAATTCAGAGTAACAAAGTGATCTCTCTATTCAATAAGCAAGATGTGCATGGTGGAATTACATAACTTCTGAAGGTCTTAGTTTCCATTTTGTAAAAAGAGAATAAAATATTTACCTCACAGGGATGTTGGAAGGGCTAAGATATATGTAAAGTGTCTAGCCCAGTGCATGACCCAGGTAAGTCTTTAATAAGTTATTTATTGTTATTGTTATATCTCCAATTTTAGCAGTATGTTTTGCCAATCAACCAAGAAGAAAACTTAAGTGCTTATATTTCATATTTAGTGTTGGCCATTAAGAGGTGATATAATTTGAATCATAGGTGTAATTGACAAATTTGTACTTCCATTGACCTGATTGGTTAAGATACTTAATTATATAATATCATTCTTCCTCTTTAAATAATGAACCTTGGTAATAACCATTCACTGCAAACTATGAATGTCCTGACTTTTCCGTAGTTTTCATTAGTCAGCACTGTATTTTTTTTCTTATCATGGAAAAGAGGCTTACTAACTGTATTTTTTTTCTTATCATGGAAAAGTACAAGTCAAGTAGTGAACCCTAGTATGCCAATCACTTAGTAATTTCAAGATTGCTAATTAGCGTCATGTTGAAGTGGTAAGATTATCAGGGTATAATGTATTCATTTATGTTAATGACTCCTTATTTTATCTTATACAAGAATCACAAATTTCCTTGGAAGCAGAAAGAACCACTAGAAGCTTTTAATAAAGTATTTATGCATTTAAATATAAGATTGACATACAATCATATTGCAATCCTTTATTTTAAAGGAAATGATATAATAAAATGTAAAACACATTATTTATAAAAAGTAATTTTTTCTTTCTAAATGTAACTGACATTTCAGTAAATAAGAGGAAATTATCATAGTATAGGAAATGTCCTCTGCCCTCAAGGAGAGAGAAAAAAAAATCACACAAAAGTAATTAGTGACTAATTATAGTTCACACCAACAGATCTACCCTAAAAGAATGACTAAAGAAAAGGTCTGGAAACAAAAATAAACAAACAAACAAAAAAAGACAGAACCTGGAAATATTGAGAAGGTAGAAAGAACATAGTAAGCGAAAATAATTCTGTGAAAATAACTACATTCAAAGTAAGAATTTTTTAAAATGGGAGAAAGTGGGGAGTGATTATAGAACTGACAAATGAGACTTGAGCTCAGATTTGAAGGATAAGGTACAGGTGGATAGAGGACAGAAATGAGCAACAACAACTTAGAAAATCACATCCCTTCTTTTTTTGGAAGAGCATGGTATCAAGAATCAGAAGACCTGCATTTAAAGTTGGTGCAAAGTTTGAGCAACTAGTGTATATTTATTGGACCACATCATCTCATTTGTGAAATGAATGATTTATAAAAGATGTCTTCCTAACTACTCCATAGTTCTTCACTTTTAAAATTTTAGGCCTAGCTATCCGGGGCAAGAAATGGAAGGGTGTGCACATACTGTGTATGTTAGGAGCTAATAGGAAATAGGACTGTGGGCAGAGAGTGGGCCAAAAAACTGTGGCAGCCTTTAGCTCCTAGTACTTGAAACAGAATTACTACCTGCTACTGAGAATGGCAAAGAGAAAGGTCAGTTTAAAAGGTCAAAATTGGGATGTGGCTGGACAAGGGAGCCAATGAACATAAAAAGACTGAGAAAGAAGTAAAAAATAAATGACAACATTGCAGTGACTATATGAGTAACATGCACAGTGACTCAGATTGTCAGCTCAGAGCCATGTGTCATCCAAGCAGAAGAACTGGGCTCTGTGTGGAAGTTGCAGAGCTATGAAGGAGAAATTAGGTGTCTAGACTTCAGTCCAGGAAAATTGACATAGGTAAGGGTCATTACCAAGAGGAAAGGAAACATAAACTAAGGACTCAAGCAAAAGCGTACGGTTGAGAAATGTTGAAATTCAGGCATGGAACCAATGACAAAGGTATTAATACCGATTCCATATTAGTGAACTAAAAAATTGGTAACAGAATTAGCAACAAAGCTAACCTCAATTTTGAATTAAATTCCCTTGAACTAGTCTGCCTTATGCTTTCTCTCAGGTCTTGAACTGGAAGTGGGGGGCATTTAAATTAACTAGCACAACTGACTCTTTTGGGAAGGGAGTCATCCATTTGGAGGGATTTTGGAAAAGAGAAACATTCCTGATCTTTTCCTCCACCCCTCACTTCTCTTTGTCCAGAGCTGAAGAGTGAATTATCTGATTGGTAGTTTGAGTTCCTGTCTTGCTTTTAATTTTATTTTCAGATAAGCTTTCTGAACTGCTCTCTGTCATTTAGTAAGGAGTCTGTCCCTGAAGCGTTGTCCCATGATTGTCTAGTTAATCATTCAGTGATATTTCGACAGGAACTCCAGATAAGGGATTAGGAAGCCATTGTGTCTGTGTATGGAAGTCATGCTCTATAATCTAGGCTACTCCTTCTATCACAATTTTCTGTCTATGTTTCTGAAATCTGAAGGAAAGATGGGTGTTTTCGTTGTGCTCTGAACTTTCACAAAAAGCCAGATTGTCAAATCAGATTTATAAAATCAGAAAGTTATCCTAATGTCAAATTTTACCAATAGTTTCAAGGATATAATCAATCAAGAAACATGGACAGGGGGCTTCTGGGTGGCTCAGTTGGTTAAGCGTCTGCCTTCAGTTCAGGTCTTGATCCTGGGGTCCTGGGATCAAGACCCTCATGGGGCACTCCACTGAGCGGGGAGCCTGCTTCTCCTTCTCCCTCTGTGATCGCTCTCACTTTCGCTGTCTCTCAAATAAATAAATAAAATCTAAAAAAATAATGAAAAAAAAAAAGAAAGAAAAAAAGGAGAGGCCTAGGACACACTACATGGCTTTCCAGGTCTTTATTTGTTGCTCAGACATGCATTCCAGTCCAGAGTATTAGATGAAGTTTCTAGAAAGGACTGGAAATCACCTCACCTAGCAGGGATTTTTAGGTTATGACACATCTATATTTTACAGCCAGATTATTATAGGGCTTATATGACATTTTCCAGAGAGCTATGCTTCCAAACCCCACAGATTCTAGGTTTGTCTATTGTAAACAAACCAAACCAGGGACATTCTGGTGAGAGAATTCTATAGATAAGAATTCTCTTCTAAATAAAAGTCACTCTTTTATTTACCAGGAAGTGATTTATCAGCATGTTTATAAGAAGGATAACCGAGTCCACTTATTTTCTTTTCCTGGGTGTGTCTCTTGGTAATTGGAGAAAAAGATAAATCAGAAGCCATTGCTTTAACACCTTCCTTCTCAGACCCATAAAATGTCCTCAGACTGGGTTAGAGAAGTATAGGAGTAAGAGTAGGCATAGTGCAGTTTCTGGCTAAGCCAAATAACTATTATTACTTGTTATGAGCAGAAATTATATAAGGAAACTTGTCTCAGGAAGAAGAGCCTAATCAGACGTTATAGAAAAGTTTAGGGATGGGTAAATGGGGATAGATGGACCAGTCAGAAGGCATCGGATAGCTACTCAGTACTACAATAGTAACAACAGCAGTGGAGAGGAAGGAGTGAAACACAAATGTGTTTTAAAGAAATGGCAGAAACTGGTAATTTTAACATTCAGAATAGAATGAAGGTAAAAGCAAAAGGTTTCCCTACAACTTCTAGTGAAAGGAGATGACACTGAAAGTGGTAAAATTAAAATAAATGGCATATTGCAGAGTAGGTCAAAGTCATGAAAACAGGAATACTCTGAATTTAATTGATGAGTGAGAAGATATGATAGCCATCTAAAAGGGAGTAAGCCAGATATGAGAATATGTGAAATTTGGGAATTAATTAGAAAACTCTAATAGTTTATTCAGTTAACAAATGTGCACTGAAGATAAAATTCTGTGTTATTTCTAGGCATAGGGAATACAGATGTGAGTAAAACAGCTACAAACAAAAATTAGTGCCTTTCCTTAGTCAACTCCTGTGTGCCTTTCTAATCTCTAACTACTCCCAGACTCTGACCTCAGTGATACTGTTAACCCATGGGAGAGTCTGTGTGTGGATGGAAGTCTTGGTTCTTGGGTTTCCCACCAAAGATTTATATGAGGATCTGTGCTCAAATAAAGACATCCAGAAGGAAAGTGGACACTCTCAAGGTGGGAGAGCTGGCAGGCCCAGAGCAACTGCCCTGATGCTACAGGGGCCCTTTCCTTTTATGTGAGGGAGGGGGAAGTCTTGCATCTTGGACAGGGTCGTCTCTAAGGGATAGCCTCCAGTCATTTGGGGGACTCCACCCACAGTTTGGGAGGGGAAGTTTTTGATCCTACAAGATTTGTACTAGAACTATCATGGCAGCTTTTCTCCAAGGGGGTGGAGCTGTAACTGCTATGCAAATACATTTTAATGAATCTAGGGCTTACCCTGGGGCAGAGGTAGAAGAGGAGAGCACAGGCTCTGCACCTGTGGCATTTGGTCTGGTAGCTCCAGGCTCTTAGAAGCCTTAAGGTCAAGATGTTGTACCCCTGGGCTTCTAATGTATATCCTATTTATCCTTGCCTCCAACTCATGTCTAACTAACTGCCTACTGTATCAGTACAACCTTATTTTAAATTTTATCTTCCTAGAATGTATTTCCTTCCTCATCCCTCACCAAGAGATCATGTCAGTAGATAATTCTTTTTGAACATTTTTAACCCTTTGCAGCATATTGTGGTCAGTGCTCTGCCCATATCCCCTTCAGTGCATGCAGTCTTATTTCCAACTGTCAACATGATGGGCAAAGAAATCCTTATGGGCTTCCTTTTCCTGCTAAAGTCCACTTTGCCCACCCCTGTGGCAGTCAAGAAGTGATGGGGGATTAAGCCTGCCAGGAGCAGCCCTCAATCAGTGACTGGTGGTAGTCAATGTATAAATATTTCACTTCCCTCATCCCTAAAGTTAGATATCTCTGAAGGGGATGTGTCCTATACTGCAGAGGTCCTCCAGGAGAGTCCCCCACAGTGGTATATGGCTTAAGTACCCTTCATTAGCCACCTTTGCTTTCTTGCCTTAGTTTTACTATAGGCAAGGATAACTGAACACAACCTTTCCTACCCAAAATATAATTTACTGAATGTGTTTAGCTATGGGAATACTTTAGAAATTATTAGTAGCTAATCTTCGCTTTGAAAAAAAAATGCTAAGAATTTTAGCTGCTGAAAGCCATTGCAATTAATTATTGGGCCATATGAAAATTAGTTGGAATCTTGGCAGTTTCTATCAGAAATGTGCCCCTGCAGGCATCACACTACTCTGGTCATTAATTGGCATTTGGCATTCACTTTGAATGTTTCAGGAGTTATAGCAGAAGAAGCCATGTCAAGGTTGTCAAGCAATCATGACATCACACTACTCATGTCAAGATAAGTAGTGAAACTATTTGGTTTCACTAGTGTGATCACACTCAGGTTGTTTTAAAATGTCCAGTGCTGCTGGAGGAACTGATGTATCTAACAGAGGGAAAGCTCTTTATAGGGAAATTAGGAGTCTGAATGTCGGAGGCAAATGTCAGATTGTTTTGTTCTAATTCACTCCTTTCAATTTAAGGATTCTCAGAAGATATTTAATGATATATACATACACTAGACATCCTGCTCTGCAAGTTTAATGTTGAACATATGATTGAAGTAGAATTTTATCTTTGGAAAAGTTTATGGACATTTTTATGCATTTAATCTTGATATCAATCATAGTCTTTATGGTTGTTTTGATATGAATCTAATATTTTCAGATCACTATCCTAAACTTCTTGGGACATAATGAACCGATACTGAAATTTAAAATAAATTTGCTTGCTAGACATGCCTAAAGGAAATATGTCATTGGATTTCATATTATGTAGACATGTCAGTTTTCTAGCCATTTTCATTCACTTATTCATTCAACCAGTCGTTTATGGGACACAGAGTAGAAATACAGCAGTGACTGAAATATACAGTATAAAAACACCTGCCTTCATGGAGATTAATTCTATAGGAGAAACTGGCACTTAAAAAATAAAAATGGTGACAAAGTGCTGTGGAGAAAGGTATATAAATGAAGGGAGTGTGACAGGACATGATGAGGTAGGTTTGGAGGCTTGAATAGCAATTTTTTTTAAGATTTTATTTATTTATTTGACAGAGAGAGACAGCCAGCAAGAGAGGGAACACAAGCAGGGGGAGTGGGAGAGGAAGAAGAAGGCTCCCAGCGGAGGAGCCTGAGGTGGGGCTCGATCCCAGAACGCTGGGATCACGCCCTGAGCCGAAGGCAGACGCTTAACCACTGCGCTACCAGGAGCCCCTGAATAGCAATTTTTAAAAAGGTGGTCAGGGTAAAACACCAAAAAGATGATTAAACAAAAACAGGAGGTGAGAGAGTGAGCCATGCCAGTATCTGCTGTAAGCACATAGCAAGCAGAGGGAAAGTGATGCGGAGACACTAACGCAGCAATATTTCTACGGAGCAGTTAAGCCAGTGCCACATGGAGAGAAATTAACGGGGAACGGAGTAGTAGGAGATATGGTCAGAGAGATTGCAGTGGGCCTGATCATCCCTTTTGCAGGTCATTGGTTCTTAATGTGAGCTATGTGGGAAGCCAGCGGAGGATGCTGAGCAAAGGAATGACATGAATTGACTTAAATTTTAGAATCATCAACCTGACTAAATGTTAAGAATAGAAATGGAGTGTATTAGTCAGATTAGGCAAATGGCTGTAAAAATAAATAAATAACCTTCCAGTCACAGTGGCTTAACATAATAGCGGTTGTTTTTTGTTTTGTATTGTTTTGTTTTCTTGTTCTAAGAACGAAATAAATGTGAATGTTCAGGCAGAAAAGCACTCAGTGTAGTCAGTGAGGGACTCAGGTCTGTGTATCTTGCAGTTCCTCAGTCCCAGCCCCAGAATGTCTGCTGCCTCTCTGGCAGTCAGAGGAAGAGAGGAGGAGAACTCCTGAGAAGCGTAGTATTTTAACTAGGAATTCCATCAATAACTCACAGGTTAGAACTCCATCACGTGGCTGTACCTAACAACAAAGTAGACTAGGAAGCGCTGTCTAAATCTATGTTCAGGAGGAAAAGAAAGTAGGTTTGGAGAACAAATTACAGTCTCTGCCACAGGGAACAAGAGCAGCCAAAGGAACCGAAGTTAGGAGCTTGTTGCATTTATTCAAGAGAGAGATAATGGCAGCCTGGACTGCAGTGGTGGCAGAGGATGTAGTGAGAGTGATGCGTGGAAGAATTTCCGAAACTCTTCTTTCTCTGTTTTTGGTCGTGAGCAGGGAATATTAGTAGATGCTATATGACAGATCATTTCAGAGATCAAATATGATTGAGAAGTGCTGGATTTTTCTACAGAAGATTCCTTACAACTTTTATAAGCTTGCTTAAGTTTTTTGTTTTATTGCTTAAAGATAAATGTAATAGGCTGTTGTTTAAAAGAATTCTTCAGTAATTTTTTTAATAGGCAATGTCACATAGCTAATATTCTATAGAATATTCCTTGGGAAGAGAAATGAATTATTGTTTAGAAGACAAGGGTTTGGACTTTGATATATTTGGTCTTCATATGTGACTTTAAGTGAGTTTTACCCTCTTTAAAACTTACTTTCCCTTCCTCCCCCTCCTCCTCCTCTTCCCCCTCCTCCTTCCTCCTCCTCCTTCTTGTTAGCACTATTTTTTGTTTTATTTTTTCTTTTTTTATCATTTGATTTTATTTTGTCTTTCATCATGATAATTGCACTCTTTAATCCTCATCTCCTATTTTCCTCATCCCCCCAACCCATCTCCCTCTGGTAACCATCAGTTTGTTCTCTATTGTTGAGTCTCTTTCTTGGTTTCTCTCTCTCTCTCTCTTTTTATCTTTGCTCATTTGTTCTGTTTCTTAAATTCCACTTATGAGTGAGATATGGTATTTGTCTTTCTCTAACGGATTTATCTTGCTCAGCATTATATGCTCTAGCTCTATCCATATTGTTGCAAATGGCAAGATTTCATTCTTTTTTATGGCTAAATAATATTCCATCACATCTTCTTTATCCATTCATCTATCAGTTGACACTTGGGCCACTTTCCTAGTTTGGCTATTGTAAATAATGCTGCAATAAACATGGGGTGCAAGTATCCCTTTGAATTAGTGTTTTTGTATTTTTTGGGTAAATTCCCAGTAGTGAAAATTACTGGATTATAGGGCAAAATTTACTCTTCTTGATTCTGAAATGGATATATTAACATGTAGACTTTAGAGTTATGCAAATTGATAAAACATTGTACAATCAAACATGGTAAACATAAAAAAGTATTATTATAATTCTTGCTATAGCTAAGAAAGAGCAGAGTACATGGAGATGCAGTTTTTACCACAAACAGCCTGGATGCCTGACCATCAGGGAGTCTTATAAGATATTAGCATCTTGACAATAGCAGGTGGTCCTTAGCCTTTTACACCTGGAATTGATTAGATTTGCAAAGCCAAACTCTACATATCAATTCATAATATAAAGCTGTATATAAACAGGTCTTAAAACTTGCTGATTTAAAAAGTCTGGGACCACTATGCTTATGTTTACCATTCATGACAACCTCTTTCCAATATAAGGCTATTTAAGAATTCCAAGTAAAGAGTTAGACATTTAATGAACACAATGGATCAGAGAGAAACAGAGTAAGTTTGCTGTGGGGGTTATTCTCTTTAGGCCTTCGTGAAAACTCAGCCAGATAGCCCTCAACTCTGCAGTATGCAGTAAGCATACCCACTACACGGTATGTCTAGATCAACTCTCCATTATTGGTCTGAGAGGATACCTCTTTTCTAAGCCACACAAACTGAGCAAGTTTTTCAGCTTAGACTGTCTTGCTATAAATTGGACAGAGAATCAATGATCTGATTTTCATTTGGTAAATCATAGTCTCTTTCTACTTGTGGTTTCTTGCAATTATATTGGGTTATCTGGGAATGCCCAGTGGCCAGAATCAGTCATTCACAGTTGATTAATCTTATCCATTATGCCAGGTTTAAACAGTTAACCATTAGAGAATTCTTGTTTCTGATACGGAAGACCTGGGATGTAACACCAATGAGGGAAAGACCTGGCCAAGGAGGAAATGGTAGTGGTCATGGTTGATGCTAAAGTTAATGAAATATATTATAAGAATTTTAGAGTGCATATAAGGCAAATCAGGAATCAAAATGCAAATGTAGAGCAATGATTAGCATACTTTGACTATAAGAGCAACTGCCTGCCGTCTGTGCAGTGTGATGTCAGACAATTGGAATGGCTTGGCTGCATTCATTCCATCACTTCCATTTTATTTGTTTCCCTTTACTTTTGAAAATAATTTTACTGAATATGGGAACATTAATGGTGGCTTTTTCTTTCAACATTTTCAGTATTTCACTCCACTTTCTTCTTTCTTGTATGGTTTATGACAAGAAATCTGTAATTCTTATCATTGGTCCTCATAAGTAAAGCATTTTCCCCCTCTACCTTCTTTCAAGATCTCTTGTCTTTGGTCTTCTACAGTTTAAATATGATATATTTATCCTATTTGATATTTTCTGAGCTTCTTGGATAATTGGTTAGGTGTCTTTCATTAGTTTTGGGAAGTTCTAAGTCATTATTACTTCAAATGTTTATTTGCTCTGTTCTCTCTTTCTTCTCTTCCTTGTATTCCAATTATGTATGTGCTATACCTTTTAATTGTCCCATAGTTCTTCAATATTCTATTCTCGTTTTTTTTTTGTTTGTTTGTTTTTCATTTTTCTCTCTTTTTGCATTTCAGACTGAGAAGTTTCTATTGACCTATCTTCAAGCTCACTGATTCTTTTTGTTGCCATGCTGAATGTACTGATGAGCCTAAGAGCTAAAGCAAATAGGTATTTAGTGTGAGGATTATATTATTCTGGCTAGACATTGGGCTGTGTTTAATGTTTGATATAACTTATAGATACCAGAGTACCAGAGACTTCAAATTCCACAAGGTGCTTCTTTTTTTGACTTTGGACTTTTCTACTCTCCTCACAGTAAGTCTGTGTTTTGCAACTTTTTCAGCTGTAATCATTATTGTTATTCTGAAGCCTTGTTGGTGTGATCATAATATATGCAGGAGGGAGTGCCTTCTGTAATCTTTGGATTAAATCTCAGTTTTCACGTGGTTTTGTGTTTTGTGATGTGGCCTTCACAAACAAGTATGTCTCTAGTGATGTAGGTTTTTTTTTTTTTAGTTCCCCCTCCCCGGCTTGTTACTCCCTTCCCTGGCTCTTATATTCCAATATGTTTCCTTGAATCTCTCATTTGTCATGACTATGTCCCCCACTCTTTGGTGGGACCAGAAAAATGGAAGAGGTTGGAATGGGAGGACTTTTCTTTCTACACTTAGGATTAAAAAAAAAAAAAAAAGGTTTAAGTTTTTCCATAGAGAATAGACCTGATTGTACTTCACAATGATTATACCTTCACTTCAGGCCAGAGACATGAAGGGATTTTTCTTAGATCTTCACTGTGAGAACATGGTGATGATCCTGGAAGTAAAGCCAGGGAAAATGTGAATATATCTCTAGAATTATGGCTCTCAGGAGTTTCTCAGTCTCAAGCTAGTCCATACTTAGCCTCTAGCAATTCACCAATATTACCATTTACGTGTTTTTAAAAATCAATTTATGGCTCTAAGGGCTTCTGTTGCTAGATGAGATTGTGGTTGTTTTCTTCTGGATGAGCCTGTGTCTCTGGATTTAAGGGTGGTAGTTTGTCCTGTGACTTCAATTTTCTGATAGACCCAAGAAAAATTATTAGTTTCAGTTTGTCCAGCTTTTTCTTATTGTAAGGAGGAATGATGACTTATTACCTCTTCACACAACAGAGATAAAACCAGAAGTCTCTTATTCCTTTTTGTAGCCACTATTGTCTTCCTTGCTTTGGGAATGGGTCTCTAGAGAAAGAAGGGAGTTCCTTACTAATCCTGAGATTTACTGGGGATAGAAGTCAATATCAGACTGGACTTGCCATGATTCTCTGTGGATATAACTTCTGTCACTTCATCATCTAAATTCTGGGGACAGTCCAGTGTAGGCCTACGTTTTTGACTTAGATATTTAAGCACCTGGTTGTCTAACAAGTTATCTAATAGTTTTTATTCTTGATTGAGCAATGGGAGGGAGGATTGTAAATATAATAAAAGGAAATTGGCCATAAACAAAGCCCAGAAAGCAAAGGGAAGAAATGCTAGGTGAAAACCTCCATTTACCCTCAACGTGTTAAATTCAGTTCTTAGCTGTTGGGTATCTATTCCTAGAAGTGAGAAATTACATTTGTCTCCCTCCCCAAACCGAGGTCCTGGAAACACTTCCTTTAAGTGAGCTACTAAAAAAAAAAAATAGGTAAAATAGAGATAAATTATATAAAGATTTAACATTTTTCCTTCTTCAAAACAAATGAAACTAATACAGTATAAAATATGCTACTAAATATGGACATGTTCTTTTAAAAATACTAGAAATCATATGCTTACAGTATAAATCTTTAACTTTGTAGATTTTATAGAATCCTAAATTTTCAGAGTTATAAAGGATCTTAAAGGTCAGTTTCTTTTATGAATTTAAATCATTACTTTTATCCAATTTGTAATAAATGGGCTATATGCAAAAAAAATCAGTATGTTACTTACTCTTCTTTCCCATTATTTCTCATTCTTTTATGTAGATTTGATCATGCCTTTTTGGTGGAAACATGCATTTCTTCAGTTTCAGTATCATTATGAGCCAGGCAGTGTGCTATCGATTGTTCAAGTGTTTTTAAATCTCTGGAAAAGTAGCATTTAATCCAATAAATTCTGTAGTAGTTAAATCAGATAAATAAAATTATTGATTTGTGTTACATATGATGTTAAAATTGTGACTCTTCATCCTCTTTTTCAGTATGTCTCAGCCTTTTTCTTTCATTATTCCCCCATGATACCTCTCAAGATATTTTTTTCTTGATCACTCCATCTCCCATAAAATTCTGTTAGTACTAAAGATATACTCGATATCTGTGTAGTACTATAGACCTTGAGAGGCTCAGAAACCATTGTAATATCTAAGAGTTTTGTCTCCTTTCTGTGAACCAAGTTTCATGCTCTTGGACACGCTATTGTCTTACTGAGAGTACATGTCCTATTTGACTAATAATAGTAATTCATTCATCAAGCATCTAACAAATTTTAACTGCAGGTTCTAGAGTTAAGGTATTGAATATTCTAACTCAATTAATTAATCAATGTGACATCATGAGTGATTTATTAACTCAATATTCCTCATTTTTTCCAATTTAAAATAAAAATTATGGCACCCAAATTTGTTAAAATTACATTGCTATAACAAAACCTCTAAATGTCTGCTGTTTCGAATATGGTAGAAGTATATTTCTTACTGCTGTGAATTCTAAAAAGAGTTTTTCCTGAGTATCATGTTAGCTCTATGCCAGATGCTGGCTTCTGCCATCATGGGCTCCACCAATTTTAACCCTAGACATAGCTTCTAAGATTGCCTTGGGAGTTGATATCCAGCCATCAGTCAAGACAATTGAGAATTGCCCATCTGAAGTCCTATGGGCCAGTGTGAAAGTGGTACATGTTACTTCTGTCCACATTCTAATGCCCAGAACTCAGTCTGATAATGACAGCTAACTGCAAGGTAGGCTGGGAAATATGTTTCATTTCTATGTGCAAGGAAGAGAACAGATGAATTTGGTTAACAGCTAGTCAGCCTTTATGATGGCAGCTATTTTATAGCATTGTGGGAATTATTGAGCTATTTGAAAGATATATAACGTTTAGAAGAGTCTAGCATTGTAACGAGGTTCTTTAAAGGGATATTTTGAGAATTATGAATGGAGTATAGAAAATAAATTTAAGTACCATCTTATACAGATGGAGTTGAGATTTATAAAAATTAGGTAATTTATTTGATGTTACTAAGGTAGAATTTGAACCCTAGCTAATCAAACTTTAAAACTTGCGTTTTTGTTGTTGTTATTGTTCTTGTTCTTGTTGTTTTCACTGCACTGTGCTTACTCCACTCAATAATTTAACTGCTTTTGTTTGCTAAAGGCACTCATATTTTCACTAATAAATCAAGGACTCCTTAATAATGTGACATAAATAATTAGACCATTTTATAAAATGCTTTGGATTGTCATAATAAAGATAATGCAGATGGCATTTGAGTTTCTAATTGTTATAGGTACGGTTTTTAGTAAGATAACAGTTGTGAAAAGTATGTTCCAGAGAGGTAATACATAAAAACTAGACATTTTTAAAGATGAAGATCTTAGTACCAAACTGAGAAATAATGTCCTCTTAGAATATAGAAATTAATCTGAGGTAAGCATATCTTTAAAAATTCTGTTGATCTTTTTAACAGTTTAAATATAAGGGGCCCTATAAGGTTACCTAACATTTTATCAGTTTCTAGTTGGCTCCCTATGTCATCAGGATGATATTTTGTTATAGATTTAATTTTACTCATTATTTTTCTATTAATATTCTATTAATTGTGACAATTTTATAGCTGCTAACTTTTTAGAAAAATTATGATGAAATAAAACTTAAAGAATACACAAAGATAGAAAAAAAAAACTACACCTTAACAATGACATATTTACCTTCCACTAGTTTTCTTCATGCATACATGTTTCATATGTCTGCATTTATAGCACTTACCTTTTTGTATTCTTCATTGTTTTGTAGTATACAATTGACCCCTGAATAATGAATGCAGGGGTTAGGGGTGCCAACCCCTGTGCAGTTGAAAATCCATGTATAACTTGACTTCCCCCAAATTTAACTACTAATAGCCCACTATGGGCTAGAAACCTTACCAATAACATAAAACTGTTGATTAAAACATACTTTATATGTTATATGTATTATGTACTTTATTCCTAAAATAAAGTAAGCTAGAGAAAAGAAAATATTACTAAGAAACTCATAAAAAAGAGAAAATATATTTACAGTATCGTAAAAAAAAAATCCATGTGTAAAGTGGACCCATGGAACTTAAAGTCGTGTTTTTCAAGGGTCAACTGTAATTCTGTATTTCTGTAAGGGTCTTTAAAATGGCCATTTAAAGGCTTTAAAACATTCCCTTATGCTGATGTATAATTGGGCACGTTTAACAATTTAACCAATACCAACTTTTTAATTTTTCATCACTTATTCTCAAGTGTAGACTCTCTTCTTAGCATTAGTAACCATAGTTTGAGAAGTTATTTCCGAGGGGGGAGGTTAAGATGGCGGAGGAGTAGGGGACACCTTTTTCAGCCGGTCCCCTGAGTTGAGCTGGATAGGTACCAGATCAGCAGATATCCACGGAATCAGCCTGAGACGCAGGAAGATACATCTGGATCTCTACAAATGAACATCTCCAGCGCTGAGTATCGAGGTACGAAGCGGGGAGCCGTGAAACCGCGCACAGATATCGGAAGCTAAACAGAAGGGGGAGGGAGCCGCCGTGTCAGGGCGCCGGGAAGCGGTAGCCACCTGCAAGGGGGAGCGGACAGACCGCGGACCCGCACGCTTGAGACAGCAGGCTGAGAAGGGAGCTCCGGGAGCGCACGCGGGACGGCTGGCGGTTGGCGGGCCACCTGCACGGGGGAGCAGGCGGACTCGCGGACGGCACCCGCGAGACAACAGACTTAGAACGCGAGCTCCAGGAGCGCGCGCGCAGGGCGGCTGGCGGGCCACCTGCACCGGGGAGCGGGCGGACCGCGGACCCGCACTCTGGAAACGGCAGACTGAGTCCGTGAGCCGGGAGCGTGCACCACCAAGCATCTCACGGAGCTCCGGAGCTCCGGTGTGCTCACTGGATCGAGGCTGAGACCGGGAGCTCCGGGAGCGTCCGCGGGGCGGCTGGCGGCTGGAGGGCCACCTGCACGGGGGAGCAGGCGGACTCGCGGTCAGCACCCGTGAGACACCAGACTGAGACGGGGAGCTCCGGGAGCCCGCGCGGGGCGGCTGGCGGCTGGCGGGGTTGGAAACACAAAGGACAGAGACGTGCCGGCCCTGGAAGTGAGGGCTGGGACGCCGGGTGTGGGGCGCACAGCCCGGGATGCTGCAGGGTTGAGCAGCACCAACAGAAACAGAGTTAAAGTGGCCAGAACATCAGTGGAGAACGATCCGCGATCCCTCTGTTCTGAGACAGAGGCTGAATTTCAGCCGCTGCTGCTCTCTCAGAAGAGGCATAGCAAACCGCCAGGGAAAGCCGCCAGAGAACAAAAGCCCGGAAATACCGGCTCACAGGGTGCCCATCCCCATCCCCCCTCGCAAGGGACACAGAGACTCTACCCAAACAGGGTTTTCTGAGTACCGGCAGGCAGGCCCCTCCCCCAGAAGGCAGGCTGAAAAATCAAGAAGCCCACAACCCGGAGCGCCTGAGTGGCGCAGTCACCAAGCACCTGTCTTCGGATTAGGGTGTGTTTACAACGTTCCGGAAAGGAGTCCCTCATCGGGCTTCTCCACCGGGAACCTGCTTCTTCCTCTCCCACTCCTCTGCTTGGGTTCCCTTTCTTGCTGACTGTCTCTCTCTCTCTCAAATAAATAAATAAACTCTTTAAGGAAGAAGCCCACATCCCTAAGATCTCTATAAAACAAGGGCGCACGGCCTGGGTCCCAGTCAACACTTGGGCTCTGGACAACCCTGCAATCTCTCTTCATCAGAATGACGAGAAGGAGAAGTCCCCCCCAGCAAAGAAAAGATAATGAGTCTGTGGCCTCTGCCACAGAATTGGCCTCGGCCACAGAATTAATACATATGGATGTATCCCAATTATCAGAAATGGAATTCAGAGCAACAATGGTCAAGATGATGAGTAAACTTGAAAAAAGCATCAGAGAAAGCGTTGCTGAGAATATAGAATCCCTAAGGGCAGAAATGAGAGCGAATCTGACAGAAATTAAAAATTCTATGGGCCAAATACAGTCAAAACTAGAGGCTCTGACGGCCAGGGTCACCGAGGCAGAGGAACGCGTTAGCGAATTGGAGGATGGGTTAGTAGAAGAAAAAACGAAAATAGAAGCTGGTCTTAAAAAAATCCACGCCCACGAATGTAGATTACGGGAGATTACTGACTCTATGAAACGATCCAATGTCAGAATCATCGGCATCCCTGAAGGGGTGGAGAAAAACAGAGGTCTAGAAGAGATATTTGAACAAATTGTAGCTGAAAACTTCCCTAATCTAGCAAGGGAAACAAGCATTCGTGTCCAAGAGGCAGAGAGGACCCCATCCAAGCTCAACCAGGACAAACCTACGCCACGGCATGTCATAGTGCAATTCGCAAATATTAGATCCAAGGATACAGTATTGAAAGCGGCCAGGGCAAAGAAATTTCTCACGTACCAAGGCAAAGGTATCAGGATTACGTCAGACCTGTCTACAGAGACCTGGAATGAGAGAAAGGCTTGGGGGGGCATTTTTAAAGCTCTTTCAGAGAAAAACATGCAGCCAAGGATCCTTTATCCAGCAAAGCTGTCATTCAGAATTGATGGAGAAATAAAGACGTTCCAAAATCGCCAATCATTAACCAATTTCGTAACCACGAAACCAGCCCTACAGGAGATATTAAGGGGGGCTCTATAAAGGTAAAAAGGCCCCAAGAGTGATACAGAGCAGCAAGTCACAACCGATACAAAGACTTTAAAGAGAAATGGCATCATTAAAATCATATCTGTCAATAATCTCTATCAATCTAAATGGCTTAAACTCTCCCATAAAACGCCACAGGGTTGCAGATTGGATAAAAAGACATGACCCATCCATTTGCTGTCTACAAGAGACTCATTTTGAACCCAAAGATGCATTCAGACTTAGAGTAAGGGGATGGAGTACCATCTTCCACGCAAATGGACCTCAAAAGAAAGCTGGAGTAGCAATTCTCATATCAGATAGACTGGATTTTAAACTAGAGGCCATAGAGAGAGATACAGAAGGGCACTATATTATTCTTAAAGGAAGTATTCAACAAGTGGATATGACAATTATTAATATATATGCCCCCAACAGGGGAGCAGCAAGATACACAAGCCAACTCTTAACCAAAATAAAGAGACATATAGATAAGAACACAGTAATAGTAGGGGACCTCAACACCCCACTATCAGAAATAGACAGAACACCCTGGCAAAAACTAAGCAAAGAATCAAAGGCTTTGAATGCCATACTCGACGAGTTGGACCTCATAGATATATATAGAACACTACACCCCAGAACCAAAGAATACTCATTCTATTCAAATGCCCATGGAACATTCTCAAGAATAGATCATGCTCTGGGACACAAAACAGGTCTCAGCCAATACCAAAAGATTGAAATTATCCCCTGCATATTCTCAGACCACAACGCTCTGAAATTGGAACTCAACCACAAGGAAAAACCTGGAAGAAACTCAAACACTTGGAGGCTAAGAACCATCCTGCTCAAGAATGACTCGATAAACCAGGAAATCAAAAAACAAATTAAACAATTTATGGAGACCAACGAGAATGAATACACAACGGTCCAAAACCTATGGGATACTGCAAAGGCAGTCCTAAGGGGGAAATACATAGCCATCCAAGCCTCACTCAAAAGAATAGAAAAATCTAAAATGCAGTTTCTATATTCTCACCTCAAGAAACTGGAACAGCAACAGAGGGACAGGCCTAACCCACTGACAAGGAAGGAGTTGACCAAGATTAGAGCAGAAATCAATGAATTAGAGACCAGAACCACAGTAGAGCAGATCAACAGGACTAGAAGCTGGTTCTTTGAGAGAATCCATAAAATTGATAGACCACTGGCAAAACTTGTCCAAAAACAAAGAGAAAGGACTGAGATTATTAAAATTATGACTGAAAAGGGAGAGGTCACGACCAGCACCATTGAAATTGCAAGGATTATTAGAAACTTTTATCAACAGCTATATGCCAAAAAACTAAACAATCTGGAAGAGATGGAGGCCTTCCTGGAAACCTATAAACTACCAAGACTGAAACAGGAAGAAATAGATTTCTTAAATAGGCCAATTAACTATGAAGAAATTGAGTCAGTGATAAACAACCTTCCAAATAATAAAACTCCAGGCCCAGACGGTTTTCCTGGGGAATTCTACCAAACATTCAAAGAAGAAATAATACCTATTCTCCTAAAGCTATTTCAAAAAATAGAAACAGAAGGAAAGCTACCAAACTCATTCTATGAGGCTAATATTACCTTGATCCCCAAACCAGGCAAAGACCCCCTCAAAAAGGAGAATTACAGACCGATTTCTCTAATGAATATGGATGCCAAAATCCTCAACAAGATCCTTGCTAATAGAATCCAACAGTACATTAAAAGGATTATCCATCATGACCAAGTGGGATTCATACCTGGGATGCAAGCATGGTTCAACACTCGCAAATCAATCAATGTGATACATCATATCAACAAGAAAAGACTCAAGAACCATATGATCCTCTCAATTGATGCAGAAAAAGCATTTGACAAAATACAGCATCCTTTCCTGATTAAAACCCTTCAGAGTGTAGGAATAGAGGGTACATTTCTCAATCTCATAAAAGCCATCTATGAAAAGCCTACTGCAAGCATTATTCTCAATGGGGAAAAGCTGGAAGCCTTTCCCTTAAGATCAGGAACACGACAAGGATGCCCACTCTCGCCACTATTATTCAACATAGTACTAGAAGTCCTTGCAACAGCAATCAGAAGACAAAAAGGGATCAAAGGTATCCAAATCGGCAAAGAAGAAGTCAAACTGTCTCTCTTTGCAGATGACATGATACTCTATATGGAAAACCCAAAGGAATCCACTCCCAAACTATTAGAAGTTATAGAACAATTCAGTAAGGTGGCAGGATACAAAATCAATGCCCAGAAATCAGTTGCATTTCTATACACGAATAACGAGACTGAAGAAAGAGAAATTAGGGAATCCATCCCATTTACAATAACACCAAAAACCATGCGTTACCTTGGAATTAACTTAACCAGAGACGTAAAGGACCTATATGCTAGAAACTATAGATCACTTTTGAAAGATATTGAGGAAGACATAAAAAGATGGAAAAATATTCCATGCTCATGGATTGGAAGAATTAACATAGTTAAAATGTCCATACTACCCAGAGCAATCTACACTTTCAATGCTATCCCGATCAAAATACCGAGGACATTTTTCAAAGAACTGGAACAAATAGTCCTTAAATTTGTATGGAACCAGAAAAGGCCCCGAATCTCCAAGGAACTGTTGAAAAGGAAAAACAAAGCTGGGGGCATCACAATGCCGGATTTCGAGCTGTACTACAAAGCTGTGATCACAAAGACAGCATGGTACTGGCACAAAAACAGACACATCGACCAATGGAACAGAATAGAGAACCCAGAAATGGACCCTCGGCTCTTTGGGCAACTAATCTTTGATAAAGCAGGAAAAAACATCCGGTGGAAAAAAGACAGTCTCTTCAATAAATGGTGCTGGGAAAATTGGACAGCTACATGCAAAAGAATGAAACTTGACCACTCTCTCACACCATACACAAAAATAAACTCCAAATGGATGAAAGACCTCAATGTGAGACAGGAATCCATCAAAATTCTAGAGGAGAACATAGGCAACAACTTCTATGACATCGGCCAGAGCAACCTTTTTCACGACACATCTCCAAAGGCAAGAGAAATAAAAGATAAAATGAACTTATGGGACTTTATCAGGATAAAGAGCTTCTGCACAGCCAAGGAAACAGTCAAAAAAACTAAGAGACAGCCCACGGAATGGGAGAATATATTTGCAAAGGACACCACAGATAAAGGACTGGTATCCAAGATCTACAAAGAACTTCTCAAACTCAATACACGAGAAACAAATAAACAAATCATAAAATGGGCAGAAGATATGAACAGACACTTTTCCAATGAAGACATACAAATGGCTAACAGACACATGAAAAAATGTTCAAAATCATTAGCCATCAGGGAAATTCAAATCAAAACCACACTGAGATACCACCTTACGCCAGTTAGAATGGCAAAGATAGACAAGGCAAGAAACAACAATTGTTGGAGAGGATGTGGAGAAAGGGGATCCCTCCTACATTGTTGGTGGGAATGCAAGTTGGTACAGCCACTCTGGAAAACAGTGTGGAGGTCCCTTAAAAAGTTAAAAATTGAACTACCCTATGACCCAGCCATTGCACTACTGGGTGTTTACCCCAAAGATACAGACGTAGTAAAGAGAAGGGCCATATGCACCCCAATGTTCATAGCTGCATTGTCCACAATAGCCAAATCATGGAAGGAGCCGAGATGCCCTTCAACAGATGACTGGATTAAGAAGCTGTGGTCCATATATACAATGGAATATTACTCAGCTATCAGAAAGAACGAATTCTCAACATTTGCTGCAACATGGACGGCACTGGAGGAGATAATGCTAAGTGAAATAAGTCAAGCAGAGAAAGACAATTATCATATGATTTCTCTCATCTATGGAACATAAGAACTAGGAGGATCGGTAGGGGAAGAAAGGGATAAAGAAAAGGGGGGTAATCAGAAGGGGGAATGAAACATGAGAGACTATGGACTGTGAGAGGCAAACTGAGGACTTCAGAGGGGAGGGGGTGGGGGAATGGGATAGACTGGTGATGGGTAGTAAGGAGGGCACGTATTGCATGGTGCACTGGGTGTTATACGCAACTAATGAAGCATCAAACTTTACATCGGAATCTGGGGATGTACTGTATGGTGATTAACACAATATAATAAAATAAAATTTAAAAAAAAAAACATGAAAAAAAAAAAAAGAAGTTATTTCCAACTTGTGTCAGCATGGCACTGTGTCTTAATTCCATCTTACTCCTCCTAGGTATTCCTACCTACTTTATTTTTTTTTAATAGATTTTTGCCGTTTCTTTTCTTAACTATGATTAGTCATTCATAGAGTTTCTTGTGTGATCCTCTCCATTGTAATTTTCATTCTGTTCTCTTTCCAGCCATTCTCCATGAACTTTAGCTTTCAAACAATATCCTGTTTTTTACCTTATAGTTCAGTATCATCTGGGTTGCACTAGTCATGATTTTGTTGCCTATAAATTGATTACATTCCAGAATCTCATCGTTTATCATTTTGTAGAGAATTAAGTATAACATGTTGAATTGCTGACAGAAATTGTTCAGTAGATACATAAAACATGTAAGGGTGACAAGTGATTTACCTGTAAAAGCTTTTTCACCTTCCTTAAACTATAATATATATAAAGATTTTACATTAATTTATTTTTAGGGGATAATTTTGTAACAATGTTAAATTAATATTTTTGGCATATGAAAAATGTAATGTTGGGAATTATCACTATAGGGTTTTAAAAAGTAGAAGGGATGGGATATATATCAGACCTTAATACTTAGAGATAACATAAAATGTTGATCTTAGAGCTTTAAAATTTTTATCATCAATTTCTAGTATTAGTTTACTATTTATTATTATTAGTTTGACACATTTAAAATCTTACCCAGTGAAAAATATGTTAGCTATATTGCTGCTCATCTATTATTTCCAACTCTCCATTTTCTGGGCATATGGTAGGATTATACTTTTTGGCTCCTTTATTATGGGGTAGGGCTATAAGACAGGCTTTGGCCCATGAATTTGAATAGAAGTAGTATGTACCAGTTCTGGTCAGATTTCATTGACAATTTGAAATGTTTACTTTTGCCTTTGACACCACAACTAGCCTTGTTACAGAGAATGGCTGCTTCTGTCATCATTGGTTTTAAGACATTTATAGGATAAGCGAGAAATAAATCTTAGCGTATGAAAACCAAAGATTTAAATCTTTGGGATTTTCTGTTACTGCAACATAACTAATGATTTTCTGCTTATTACAGAAAAGTCAGTTGTTGGTTGTGTTTGAATATGTATATATAGCATTTTGCTTATCTAATTGTTCCTAGCAGCAATTTATGCCAAACGATTAATGAAGAGTTCTGATTTCAAATTATTGATTTTTTCCCTCTGTAATCTCAGTGGGAAAGATCATTTGGTTAATTTGCCTTCCTATAACTTATTCTCTAAGTTAATTTTATAACTGCTTATTTTGTAATGTAGGTTTCATTGTTTTTATAAACTTTGGAATTAAATGTATCTCCTACATAGTAATATTTCATTTGCAGAATAAATGTGGTAATAAATTAATGAATTTACACCTGTTGCTTTCTTTTTTAAAAAACTTAAATTCAAGTTAGTTAACATATAGTGTAGTATTGGTTTCAGGAGTAAAATATAGTGATTCATCACTTACATATAACACCCAGCGCTCATCACAACAAGTGCCCCCCTTAAGGCCCATCACCCATTTAGCCCATACCTTTTGCCCATCTGAATTAACCCTTAGTTTGTTCTCTGTGGTTCAGAGTCTTTTATGGTTTGCCTCCCTCTCTGTTTCTATGTAATTTTATTGTTCCTTCCTTTCTCCTATGTTCATCTGTTTTCTTTCTTAAATTCCACATGAGTGAAATCATACAGTATTTGTCTTTCTGTAACTGATTTACTTTTTTTTAGCATAATACCCTCTAATTCCATCCGTGTCATTACAAATGGCAAGATTTTATTCTTTTTGATGCCTGAGTAATATTCCATTACACACACACACACACACACACACACACACACACACACACACACATATATCTTCTTTATCCATTCAACTGTTGATGGACATCTGGGCTCTTTCCATAGTTTGGCTATTATGGACATTGCTCGTATAAACTCTGGGGCATGCACCCCTTCAAATCACTATCTTTGTACCCTTTGGATAAATACCTAATGGTACAATTGCTGAGTTGTAGGGTAGTTCTATTTTTAACCTTTTGAGGGACATCCATATGGCTGTACCAGTTTGCATTCCCACCAACAGTGCAAAAGTGTTCCCCTTTCTCCACATCCTCACCAATATCTGTTGTTTCCTGGGTTGTTAATTTTGTTATCTCTGTTGTTATCTCATTATGGTTTTGATTTGTATTTCCCTGATGATGAGTGATATAAAGGAATTTTTCATGTGTCTGGCATTTTTCCTGTTCTGCCATTTTATGTCTTCTTTGGAGAAATGTCTGTTCATCTGCCAATTTCTTAGGTGGATTATTTATTTTTGGTGTTGAGTTTGACTAGCCCTTTATCCAATGTGTCATTTGCAATATTCTCCCATTCCATAGGTTGCCTTTAGTTTTATTGATTGTTTCCTTTGCTGTGCAGAAGCTTTTTCTCTTGATGAGGTCCCAATCGTTCATTTTTGTTTTTGTTTCCCTTGCCTCTGATGAGGTTCTAGTAAGAAGTTGCTGTGGTCAAGCTCAAAGAGGTTGCTGCCTGTTTTATCCTCTCAGATTTTGACAGTTTCCTGTCTTACATTTAGGCCTTTCCTCCATTTTGAATTCATTTTTGTGTATGGTGTAAGAAAGTGGTCCAGTTTCATTCTTCTGCATGTCACTGTCTGGTTTTCCCAACACTATTTGTTGAAGAGACTGTCTTTTTTCCATGCATTATTCTTTCTCGCTTTGTCAAAGATTAGTTGACCATACAGTTGAGGGTCCATTTCTGGGTCCTGTATTCTGTTCCATTGATCTATATGTCTGTTTTTGTGCCAGTATCATACTGTCTTGATGACTACAGCTTTGTAATATAGCTTGAAATCTAGGATTGTGACACCTCCCACTTTGCTTTTCTTTTTCAACATTACATTGGCTGTTTGGGGTCTTTTGTGGTTCCATACAAATTTTAGGATTATTTGTTCTAGCTCTGTGAAAAATTCTGGTGTTATTTTGATGGGGACTGCATTAAATGTGTAGATTGCTTTGGGTAGTATAGATCAGTATACAGATCTTTTACCTCTTTGGTTAGGTTGATTCCTAGGTCTTTTAGGTTTTGGTACAATTGCAAATAGGATTGATTCCTTGGCTTCTTTTTCTCCTGCTTCATTATTGGCATATAGAAATGCAACCGATTCATCCATGTTGATTTTATACCCTGAGACTTTGCTGAGCTCATGTATCAGTTCTAGCAATTTTTTTTTTTTGGTGGACTCTTTGAGTTTTCTACATAGACTGTCATGTCATCTGAAAATACTGAAATTTGACTTCTTGCTTGCCAATTTGGATGCCTCTTTTTGTTGTTGTTGTCTGATTTCTGAGGCCAGGACTTCCAGTACTATGTTGTACAACAGTGGTGAAAGTGGACATCCCTGCCATGTTACTGACCTGAGGAGGATATTTGCTGTGGGTCTTTTGTATCCCTCTATCCCTACTTTCTTGAGGGTCTTTATCAAGAAAGGATGCTATATTTTGTCAAATGCTTTTTCTGCATCTGTTAAAAAGATCATACGGTTCTTTTATTTTATTAATGTTGTATATCACATTGGTTGATTTGTGGATATTGAACCACCCTGCAGCCCAGGAATAAATCCCACTTGATCATGGTGAATAGTCCTTTTACTGTACTGTTTGATTCTATTAGCTAGTATCTTGATGAGAATTTTTGCATCCGTGTTCATCAGGGATATTGGTCTATAATTCTCCATTGTAGTGGGGTCTTTGGTTTTAAATCAAGGTAATGCTGGCCTCATAGAATGAGTTTGAAAGTTTTCCTTCCATTTCTATTCTTTGGAACATTTTCAGAAGAATAGGTATTCTTCTTTAAACGTTTCATAGAAATCCCCTGGGAAGCCATCTGAGCCTGGACTCTTGTTTGTTGGGAGATTTTTGATTATTGATTCAATGTCTTTGCTGGTTATGGATCTGTTCGAATTTTCTAGTTCTTCCTGTTTCAGTTTTGGTAGTTTATATGTTTCTAGGAGTTTATCCATTTCTTTCAGATTGTCCAATTTGTTGGCATATAATTTTTCAGTATACTTTCAGGATTGTTTGTATTTCTGTGGTATTGGTTCTGATCTCTCCTCTTTCATGTGTGATTTTAATCACTTGTGTCCTTTCTCTTTTCTTTTTGATAAGTCTGGCTAGGGATTTAACAATTTTGTTAATTCTTTCAAAGAACCAGCTCTTACTTTTTGTCGATCTTTTTTTTTTTTAATTTCAACATCGTTTATTTCTGCTCTAATATTTATTATTTCCCTTCTGCTGGCTTTAGGCTTTATTTGCTGTTCTTCTTCCAGCTCCTTTAGGTGTAAGGTGTATTTGAGACTTTTCTTGCTTCTTGAGGAAGCTCTGTATTGCTATATACTTCCCTCTTATGACTGCCTTTGCTGCATCCCAAAGGTTTTGGACTGTCGCGTTGTCATTTTCATTTGCTTTCATCTATTTTTTATTTGTTCTTTAATTTCCTGGTTAACCCATTCATTCCTTAGTAGGATGCTCTTTAACCTCCATGTATTTGTGATCTTACCAATTTTTTTCTTGTGTTTCACTTCAATTTCCATAGCATTGTGGTCAGAAGATATGCATGGTATGATCTTGACCTTTTTGTACTAGTTGAGGCCTGTTTTGTGACCCCGTATGTGATCTATTCTGGAGAATGTTCTATGTGCACTTGAAAAAATGTGTATTCAGCTGCTTTAGGATGAAATGCTCTGATTATATCTGTTGTCCATCTGGTCCAGTGTTTCACTCAAAGCCATTGTTTCCTTGTTTATCTTCTGCTTAAATGATCTGTCTATTGCTGTGAGTGGGGTGTTAAAGTCCCCTACTATTATTGCATTATTATCAATGAGTTTCTTTAAGTTTGTCATTAATTGATTTATTATTTGGCTGCTCCCAAGTTGGAGGCATAAATACTTACAATTATTAGCTCTTCTTATTAAATATAACCCTATATTATGATATTATGCCCTTCTTCATCTCTTATTACAGTCTTGGGTTTAAAATCTAGTTTCTCTGATAAAAGTGTGGCTACTCCAACTTTCTTTTGATATCCATTATCATGATAGATTGTTCTTTACTCTCTCAGCCTCAATCTGGAGATGTCTTGGGGTCTAAAATGAGTCTCTTGTAAGCAACATATTGATGGGACTTATTTTTTTTAATCCATTCTGTTACCCTACATGTTTTGATTGGAGCATTGAGTCCATTTATTTTCAGAGTAATTATTGATAGATATGAATTTAGTGCCATTGTTACCTGTAAAGTCACTGTTCCTATATATTGTTTCTGTTCCTTTCTAGTCTTTGTTGCTTTTGGTTTCTATTTCCTGCTCAAAGGGTCCCTTTTACCATTTATTGCAGAGCTGGTTTAGTGTTCATGAACTCCTTTAGTTTTTGCTTGCCTTGAAACTTTTTTCTCTCCTACTATTCTAACTGACAGCCTTGATGGATAATAATTCTTGGCTGTGTATTTTTCCCATTTAGCATGTTGATATATAATGCCACTGTCTTCTGGCCGGCCAAGTTTCTGTGGACAGATCTGCTGGTAACTTTATTTGTCTACCTTTGTGGGTTAGGGATCTTTTCTAGCTAGCTGGTTTCAGGATTCTCTTTTTATTTGTGTTTTTGCAAATTTCACAATGATATGTCTGGGTGTTGACCTGTTTTTGCTGATTTTGAGGGGAGCTCTCTGTGCCTCTTGGACTTGATTGCTAGTTTTCTTCCCCAAATTAGGGAAGTTCTCAGCTGTGATCTGTTCCAATAAACCTTCTGCCCCCTTTTCCCATTCTTCTTCTGGGACTCCTATGATATGGATATTATTGAGCTTCATGGAATTGCTGAGTTTCCTAGGTCTACCTTCATGATCTAATAGTTTTTTCTTCTTCTTTTCAGCTTCTTTATTTTCCACCATTTAATCTTCTATATCATCTATTTGTTCTTCTGCTTCATCCATCTTCATTTGATTACATACAGTTGCTTTTACATCTCAGTTATAGCATTTTTTTATTTTGGCCTGACTAGTTTTCAGGTCTTTTATCTCTGCAGCAGAGTTTCTCTGGTGTCTTCTATGCTTCTTTCAAGCCCAGCTGGTATTCTTATGACTGTTGTTCTAAATTCTTATTCAAATATATTGCTTATATCTGTTTTGAGAAAATCCCTGGCTGTGATTTCTTCTTGATATTTCTTTTGGGGAGAATCCCTCCATCTTGTCATTTCATATGTTTCCTGTTCCTGAGAGTAATGCTATATTAAGAAGGGGTCATACACTGTCCGTGGCCTGGCGCTTCAGGTAGTGTTTCTGGTGTATGCTATGTGCACTTTGCTGTTGCATTTTGGCTGCTCTTTCCCACAGGTCAGTCCTATTCAGAGTTCGTTCTTGTTGCAGTGGAAGTGTTGGACACTTAACTAAGTGTGCTATGATTTGTGTGTTAAAATAAGTCTGGTAAAGAAAACAACAACAACAAAAAAACCTGTTCCAAAGTAAAAGAGAAAAAGGACCAAAAAACCCAAACATGCAGACAAACAAAAAATTATAAAGCCTAATTCCAAAGAGAAAAAAAAGAGGAAAGAAAGAAAGAAAAGAAAGAAAGAAAGAAAGAAAGAAAGAAAGAAAGAAAGAAAGAAAGAAAGAAAGAAAGAGTGGGCAAGCCTATTCCTATGTCCACTGGAACTGAAGCTGATGGTCTGGAGCACTCTATGATTAGTAGAATTGGTGCATGCAGGGTGCCCATGTCAGTCTTCTGGTGGGGCGGCCCACTGCTCTGGCTCATAATCAGACCTGTCCTAGTAACCATGCACTTATAGGGCACAAGCCCGGTGGGGGGGAGGCGATTGGTGTAAGTGGCTCCTACCCCCTTGGGGGCGCTGTGTTTCTCACTGAAGTCCAGCTGTGTCAGTGGCAAGGGAGAAAACAGTGCCACCCCACTCTCTCCTCCCTGGACAGGCGATCTCACGCCTGCTGACGTTCAAGAACCACTACCCCCTCTGGGGGGAGCCTCACCATACTGTTTCTGGTGCTATTTTGTCCCCCCCCCCACACACAAAACAGTTGCATGCCTGTGTGGGTGCCTGCTGTCTATGGTGAAGCACAATAAAAAACAACAACCAGGGTTTTCTACCCTCTGCATGTGCTTCTGTCCCCTGCCAATGAATGACAGCTCACTGGAACTACAGGACCTTTTGTCATTGGAAAGGACCCTCTTCCAAATGTACTCCAGGAAGGGGAGCATTCTCTCCCAGTGTGACCCATGGGACTTCTACACCATGCTGTCCATTCCCGGGCCTGCACCCTTCTTGTCCCCTGGAGCACATGCTGTGGCTCATCTCTGGCAAAAGTCACACACTTCCAGAACCTCAGAATTTGAGCTCTACATGCTACCCACGATACTCAGTTCATTTCAACTCCCCAGTCAGTGGTTTTAGGGAGGTGTTTTTCTTGCCTGAACCCAATGTGCTACTCTCTCTCCCCATCTCTTTTTCTCTCTCTTTTCTCTCTCCACAGAAAGGACTCCCTCCCCACCATGGCACCATGACTTTTCTGTCCCCCAATTCATATTTACATGCCTCATACTTGCCACGTTCTCTCCCTCTGAGGGTGCAGATCATTCTCCCAATCCTCAGATTGATTTACTAGGTATTCTAAATGATTTGACCTTAATCTAGCTGTGTTCAAGGGACCAAGCAATCCCAGGGTCCCCCTACTGCTCCACCATATTAACTCCTCTCTGCTTTATTTCTTAATTTTTCTTCTCTAAGTTCCATTTCTTTGTAGTTTAATTTTATAGATATCCACAAGTTTATCAGGAATTCTTTGTAAACCAATCTTTTATCAAGTCATCTATGAGAATTTCTAGGCATGTATTATTCAAGGGAACATATTATTCATGGGAAGATTTGTTTTGACACCAAGTTACAGTGTATACTCTTTTGATATATCTGCATATTCCTTAAAACATTAAATATAATTGGAATTTATATTAATATATTTGAATTTCAAATGCACTTAGAAGATCTTGCTTTTTAGGGCAACATTACTATAAATTCTTTCAGAGAGCCAAGATTTATTTTATCTTTGTTTAGATTTTATAAAATGACTTTCCTTAGAATGAAAAATCAGCATCATATTTACCCTAAAATTAAAGTTAAGATCAGAATTAAATTTAATATCTTGTTAAATCAGTGTTAAAGCTGAAGATAATTTATTATTAGAAATTATTTCTAATAATTTCTTCTGAATAAGAACTAAGATTGGCAATCAATATAATCTCTATTTTTTTCCAGGAATATAAAATCTAAGGTAGAGGCTATATTAGTTGATTGAAAGTTTTGCAACAAAGAAGGTATAAATGAAGATTGATATCTTATGAAATTTGAAGGTTCTATTAAGAGTAAAAACCTGGAAGGTATAATAGCTCTTTACCAAAAACAAGTGAGTCAAGGCTGTGACTATGGATAGCACCAAATTTCTTTTCAAGGAGTCAATTTTAGGTCTTTTGGAAATAATGGTGATATAAGCACAGACCTTCACTATTTTCCTCCTTCTCATCACACTGACTGAAATGATAAAATGAAAATGAATAAGCATGGGGGAAAACTCATATCACTATGAAGTAATATGCCACAGACTTCTACCGTATGGAAGACATATAGACTATTGTTGAGGTAACTTACTAATAACTTTAATGAGAAAGCTATGGAAAAAGGCAGTATACCAAAAGAAAGAGTACTTGTTGGCTGAATACTTAAGAGTGTGAAGTAAGAGATAGGACCTGAAGGTAAGGATGGACTGTGGCTGAAACAAAACACTATAAATTAAAAATAAATGGATTGATAAAAAGTGTAACATGCCAGCACTTTCAAAAGAAAAAAGAAGTAGCTCTATTAATTTCAGACAGTGAAGACTTCAAAATAAGGAAAATTACAAGGAATAAAGAAGAACGTTACAATAAAAGAGTCAATTCTCTAAGAAGATATATAATTCTTAAATGTATGCACCTAATAACAGAGCATCAAACTACATGAGGCAAAGACTGATAGAACTGCAAGGGAAATTAGATGAAACCGCTATGATAGTTGGAGATGTCAACACCCATATATCAAAAATGGACAGATCCAGCAGGCAGAAAATCAGTAAGGCCATAGCTGAACTCAAGAACACCATTGATCAACTGAATATAATTGGCATCTACAGACTCATGATTCTCCTTTATTGGCTTCCTTTTTATTATAAAAAATATTTTCAATTACATTTCTCCCTAAGAAGTTTGGGCCTTATATAAATTATTTACTACCTTTGGGGGGATTACTTTAGAGATTATGTGTTTCATATTTAAAGCACTTAAAATCTAATATTAATAAATACTTTTATCCTCCTCAAAAATACAAGGAAGTTAAAATAATTTAGCTATAATTGCACTTCTTCTATTATATGTTATCATTGTTGTGTATTTTAATTTTATCCTATTATTAGGATAACCTGATGAGACATTATTGTCATTGCTTTATTAAATTAATAGTGTTTAGGGGGCGCCTGGGTGGCACAGCGGTTAAGTGTCTGCCTTCGGCTCAGGGCGTGATCCCGGCGTTATGGGATCGAGCCCCACATCAGGCTCCTCTGCTGTGAGCCTGCTTCTTCCTCTCCCACTCCCCCTGCTTGTGTTCCCTCTCTCGCTGGCTGTCTCTATCTCTGTCAAATAAATAAACAAAATCTTTAAAAAAAAATAGTGTTTAGATTTACTCATGTATTTACCACACCCACTGGTCGCCACATATCCTCTTATTTTGGTCTATTTCTTATATTCGGTAATAGCTACCAATTTCTAACATGCCACATGATTGTCTTAGAAAATTATTTTGTTTGTTGTATCTCTTCTCCCAACTAAAACGTAAATTCTGAATGCAGTGTCTTTTGTCACTTCTAAGTTCATCACTTATGTTCATGGATTTGCCCCAAGCATCTAGAACAGTTCCTGCCCCATATAACCAAGACAAATAACATATTTATTGAGTAAAATAATTAATTTATCTAACATCTCTTATGCTCCATCCTGACATCTATATTCTTCTGTCCAAAGTACATCTTTTAGAAGTTCCCTTTGTAAAGGTTTGTTGTTTTGCTCCCTGATTTTTCTTACTTTTATTGTTAACAGATATTTAGCAGCATATAGAATTCAATGTTTTTGTTATTTCATGTTAAAACTTTGAAGATACCGTTTTCTTGCATCTGGCTTCCATTTTTGCTGTTGAGCAGTCAGTTCTCAGCCTAACTGTCCCTCCTTTGTGATCATCTATATCTTATCTCTGGCTACTCTAAGAGCTTCTTTTCATATTTGAGAGACTGCCTTTTCACAGTGTTGTGTTTGATATGGATTTCTTTATATTTATCTTCTTTTTTTGTTGTTGTTTATTAGATTTCTTGAATCTGTGGATTGTCTTTCATCAATTCTGAACAATTCTCTGTTGTAGTATCCTCAAATACTGTTTCTATCCCATTTTTTCCCCTATGCTTCTTTTAAACTTTGATTAGACATGTGTTAGACCCCACTCTGGCCTTCATGTATTTTTTCTGTTGCTGCTGACTCATTCCTGCTGGCTCTCCTTGACAATGTCTTGCTTCTTGTATGCTTTTTTACTCTGAGCTGCCCTTTTCCCTTGGAGAATTATTTATGGGAATTCTTGAGGCTAGAATGAATGTATATTCCTTCAAAAAGGATTTGCTTTTGCTGTCTAATGGGCATCGACTTTCTGAGGGTGGCTTATGCTAAATTGGTGGCTGGAGGTCTTTTTTTCCCTCTGCGTAGTTGATGTGAAATTGGATTACATATCTATGCTGATGATAGTTCAAGGATCTCTTTCCCATCTGCTTTACGCTGTACCAAGGCATCTTTTCTCAGCCCCCTTTGGATTGAAGTGAAGTGGGGTACACTCATTTCTGGGCCACCTGTGCCCTCTGAGAATACAACTCCATTATTGAGAATACAACTCTATTACTGAGAATTTGTTTTTTCACCTTGGTTAGACACTGAGTGTTGCTTTCTTTCATTCTTTCTTCCCACGCTGAGCTCATTCTCTGCCTTTCTACCTATGTAACCTGTAATATGTAAGCTTGAGTTTCCCACGTTTGGCAAGTATTGCCACCACAATAAGCTTTAGTGCTTTGCTAAATTTCTTGCATTTCTGTCTTTACTTTTTTGTTAGGTGTTTGGTAAGATATTTATATGCCCTCATACACATATAGTCATTATTTGAAATGTATTTCTATTACATTTTTTCCATTCAAGCACTGAAATCTTCTAGAACATTACATCTTTTATATAAATACCATATGTATATATCTATCTGAAATTGAGTAGTTCTAAAATTATTGAGAGTAACACTATCTGAAAGCTGTTTTATTGATTTGACATGAAGGATCCTTTATCTCTAGCATTTGACTCAGCTTATCTGATTCTAAATTCTTACCACAATAAACCACATGTTATCATTCAGAAGTATACTATCCTGGGATGCCTGGGTGGCTCAGTTGGTCAAGCATCTGCCTTCAGCTCAGATCATGATCTCAGGGTCCTGAGACCAAGTCCTGCATTGGGTTTCTTGCTCAGTGGGGAACCTGTTTCTCCCTCTGCCGCTCCCCCTGTTCATGCTCTCTCTCCCTCCCCCTCTCTCTCTGACTAATAAATGAATAAATAAATCTTAAAAAAAAAGTATACTATCCTTGAGATGGCTGAAATTTGAACTTTGCTGTCTGTATAAAACTTAACCACACATAGCAACTAACTTATCCAGATTGACAGATTATTGTTAGCAATTACCCATTTCCATTGTTTTCATTATTTTTTATTATTTTAAAATTTATCAAATAATTTCTTATTTTTTCTTCTTCTAGTACCTATCATAAAGTTACAGCGTGGTTTGTATATGTCAGGTTACAGAATATGGATATGAGAGTCTAAAAGTTTTATTCAAGAATATTTCATAATGATGCTTAAAAAACCATATCCCTAAATGAAAAAAATACTTTCTGGTGCACTTTTATTCAAGTCTGCTTAATGAATAGAACTTGAGTGAACATCTGTTTAGATGCTTAGATAAAACATAAATGGATTTAACTTTCCTTGGGAATATACATATGTATGCTTTTGTAAAAAAATCTAAATAAAATTGCAATGTTATGAGTTTATATTTTTTCTTCCTTAAATTATATTTATTTTCTTTCATCAAATTTTTAGAAATATGAAACATTCACTAATATGGTTAGTGGCTATTTTTTTGTTCTTCTTAAAATACAACCAGAATATCTAAAAATATCTCATGCCACTGTAAGTTATTAATTGGATATATTTATTATGTTTATTTTTACCTGTATCATCTATTAACACACAAGATAAATTAGGAATGTAATCTGAAAGTAATTATAAATCTTGTTATGCACAATTGTGTGTCATTTTTCATATCCAGATATCCATACATATGCTAAAATTACTGATGGACTCATAGCCACTTTAATTCCTTGTTAGGTATACAGTAAAGATATACAAAGATAGAGCAAATTTAGTATTCTGGGCTTAAGTGAAAACAATGGTATTCTAGTATCTTCTTTTGTGTGTAAAAATACATCATCTGACTTATTCTGTGCCTATTTTAAAAAATCAGAAAAAATTTAATTGCTGTACTAACTTTCCACTTTGTTCCCCCCCCTTCTACTATATCACTGATTATATGATATTTTTGTACATTTTCCCAGTTAATATACTCTGAAAGCATAAAGGGAGTTTGATGATCTCATTGTCAGTTATCCAAGCAGGTTTTCCTATCCCTGCTGTATGAGTCTGTGCTTGACGAGGGAGATGTTCCAGGGTCCCGTTAAGGGTTGGGGGCAGGCAGGTAGATAGTAGCACTCATGTAAAGCAACATTAAAAGATCTGGCCTCATATGTTTGTACTAATCTAAAATCAGTTTATGATTTACCTCTTCTTAAAATGGGAAAGAAAATAATTGTGTTTCATATTACCCATTTAAATCTAAAAATTTATTAGATATAGTCTGAGCTGAACATCTTGGCTATTAGCTACCACTCTTGAAGAAAATATCCTAGTTTATTGAATCTTTAATTGATGTTATTTTTATAAATTTTATTTTGTTCCTCTGTTTTGCTTTTAAAACTTCTTTACTTGAACTCTAAGAATTATTTTCAAGCCTGAGTTTTCTCTTGGCCAGTTTTCCTCCTGGCTAATTTCATCTGTCTTAGTACATATTTTGATATGGAACTGCATAGATATTCAGTAAATGTGTTTTATTCTGTAGCAAAATCCAAGGCTTATTATCAGCAAAATCTTGGATGAGATATTTTTAGTCTTATTTTTCACTCACCAACTCTTCTTGCCCCCTTAGATTGCACCCTCAGACCTGGCATTACTCTATATTTTGTGTTACAGTGAGGCGAGTAGAATATGCTATTCTATCCTGGAAACAGTAGCTACATTGACTAGTGGGGATCAAAAATAATAATTAATTTTTGCTCTAATGTGTACTGACAAGTATTTCAACAAACCTGAGTTGTTAATGTGGTAAACACAGAAGATACTATACAAAGACTTTGTAAAGGTTAACATCGCTACGGTTATGCAAGCACATATTTCCCCTAACAAGGTTAGTAATGCCAGCTGCCCACATTCAAAGAGATAATTTAACTTCAATTTCAATATTATATGAAACGCTGAATAAAAAAACCCAATAATAAAGTTAAATTCAATTGAAATATGTACCATAATTACAAATGAAGAAATTAAAGCATACCTTCATGTTACCTGCTGTGACTGTTATAATTGAACGAAATGGAATATTTGAATTTCTATTATGGAGATCTATTTGCAAAAAATTAAAATAATAGTTTGTTATAATGTGAAGTTTTTACAAATGTCTTTACACTGATTTTAATCCTCTTTTATGGTATGTTCTCTTGTTTGTAATTTCCAAGAGACTAAAAATTCATGTTCCTTTATCTAAGTGGTGGCTTTAGTGGATTGACACTCCTTCACCTTCATCTATCCAACCTTTCTGACCTGTAGAGGCTGGGAAGTTGAAGAGCTACATTTCCAAGAACCATGTGAAACCTGAGTTCTGTAGTTCTTTGGGTTTTGCCAATTAGATCTATTTGAGTGAAACACGGAAGGTAAAAAAAAAAAAAAAAAAAAGTCTCGGCTATGCATATGGGATTTTTCTGCTGTAAAGCACCTGGTAGAATTAGCTAATAGTCTAGGGTTCCTTTCCAGGATCATGGTCTCCTTGATCAGGACTGTATTCTCTTAACAACCTCCTTATCAGGACCAGCTTTTTGATGGTCTGGTTCTGTGGCAAAGCCCAGGGTCATTCTGTTAGATGCAGTTTAGTGTCTGTGTTTTCAGACTTCACTATAATACTGAAAGTCATTTAAGATTCTATAATGCATCTTTTTTTGTCTTTATAGTAGCAGAGTATGTCCTCTGCATTTGGATTGGTTGATATAATTAACAATAATATATTTTAAATTTTATTTACTTATTTCAACTGTTATTTTTTTTTTTTTACCAGAGAAACATATTCATAAGGTAAACCAAAAAAGTAGAGATGATTCTGTAGTAAAAAGTAAAAATTCCTTGGCCCACCACTCCTACTTCTAATCCTATAACTAGCTCACTTTTAAATATTTCAGGGTTTTGTTCTTCTTTGGTTACTTCATATCTCTGGGTAATCACAACAGTCTTGATTTGCTTGTGTCAGACATTTTCTGTTGATTTTCTGCTAGATCATGCTTTTACTTTTTCCCACCTCGATTCTCCCCACAACCACCCAATATAATTATATCACCACTTTTTTTCCTTTACTTTGTTTGTAACTTCAAATAACATATCCATATTTTTAGCCTCTTTCCATCAACTCTACAAATAATATTTTGACTTCTCTCTTTGTAAGACTAAGATATATCATCCCTATGCTCCCTGACCTCTCTCCTCTCCCACTTCTACCTTCATCCTTTTTCTTCCCCTTATAGTTCTAACTAGAGTAAATAACCCATTTTCTTTCTCTTAAAAATTTCCGTTGAACCTCAAAGGGTTTTAAATTTTCTATAAACATATTGAGATTTGATAATGAAGGTCTTGTTTCTCCTGTCCAGTTGTTCATGATTTTATTACATTTTCTCTTGGTCAGTTAATGCCTCGACTTTTAAATCAGAAATTCTGCTCTAGCCTATCCTTTTCCTGAAATTCCTCTATGGCCTTGGTTTTTCATTTGCTGTTCTCTTAATCTTTTCCTCTGCTTTGCATTTTGTGAAGCACCAGGAACTACACAGTACACTAAAACATAACTAATTACACTTGGCCAAAAAGAGTAGGTCAATGCTTTATTCTGGGTTTCCCAAACTTTGATAACGTTATTTAGTTTGCCTCGGAATAGCTTCAGGGAACAATACACACAGACTCTTTGCCCCCTTTCCTGGTCATTAGTTGAAAGTTTACAAGCCATCATTCTAGGTTTACATATTATTTTCCTGAAATATTTTACAATGTATTTTTTTATATTGAGGCTCACTACCCAATTCCATGCTAACTGGCAAATTTATGATTTTTTTTTCATCTTATGTCATTGAGCTTAGTATTCTTCTCATAAGTGTTTATGGCAAGTGACACTTTTGGCATTTCATTGGATTTTTTCTCCAGCTATTTATGATTATACAAGATACTTCCATCCTTTTGTCAGGCAATTTTACATATATGGATATTAATTTTTATATATATTATATACAATTAAATACTAATGTATATGTATATGTATTATATACATCAGTATTATAAAAGTGGAATATATATTTAGATAAAGGATATTAGTTTCCTGTAATATTAACTTTCAAGAGTGCTGAAGTCCCTTGGGGCACCTGGATGGCTCAGTCAGTTAAGCATCTGCCTTTGGCTCAGATCATGATCCCAGGGTCCTGGGATCAAACCCCACATCTGGCTCCCTGCTTAGTGAGGAACTGCTCCTCCCTCTTCCTCTGTCTGCTGTTCTGCCTACTTGTGTGCACTCTCTTTCTCTGTCAAATAAATAAATAAAATCTTAAAAAAAAAATGCTGAAGTCCCAGTAATTACAGGTAGGGAAGAGACAGGAAACTAGGGACAGATGGATCCAGAGTTAGGTACCTTACATAGCTCTAGGCCTAGTCCTGTAGAGAGTGTCAGTAATATGGATGACAATGTCCAGTGTGGCTGCAGCTTCCTCCAGGGCAAGTCAGGATACTTGTAGATGGATTAGTGCCATCATTTATAATTATACATGGTGTGAATGATTTGGATTTGACTAGAGAAATGATGACATGTATATCTTTGGGAGAAGGGGATGGAAAAATATGTCCAGGTGATTAGGAACCAGGAAAATGTTCCATCTTTATCAAGGAGATAAGCTACAATCAAGGAACAAAAACATAAGTCCAGTTGCGTATTAGGAAGCCATGGCATAGGTCAGAAGAGTAGACTGCAACTTACTGGGCACAGGATGTGTCTTAGTGTTTATCAAAATGTGATCTATTATGATTCCCTGGAGTTCTGGCTGAAAATTGAGATACTTAGTCTTGTTCTAGTTGTTAGGCATGAGATAGGATCCATGTTAATCTGTATTAAACTCCCTGGGAGATTTTTACAAACCTTAAAATTTATAAACACATCCCTAAGCATATCAGATACTGGGCTTAGGATAGGAAGACAAATACTAGGCATTTTATTTCACTTTGTCACTCCCCTTCACCTAAGTGTTGAAGCCAGTGTTCCTAATACACAGTCAGCCATGTCACTGTGGGCAAAGGAGTGCAAAGACTGTGTTTATAGTTTGAATGCACTTGTACTTGTCTTGGAGGGGAGCTAGGAAAGAATAGGACTGAGAAATAATTGTTCAACTTTACTGTGTTTTCTGTACTAATTGAATAGGGCCATAACATGTGAAATCTCATTTTGGCTTTATCATATTCCACTATGCTTTCCAAGTACTTGAAGATTATGTCTAATGGGTATAGCTTCACAATCAATGTAAAAAATGTGTGAACATATTAAACGTATTGCAGTTCATGAAATTGAACTTTTATTTGTAACCTTCATGGATACAAAAGATCTTTTTCTTTAACAAGCATGATTAGCTAGATTAGTCTTAAATTAGTAAAAAAAAAAAAGTCTTAAATATAATGTTGAAATAAAATGAAAATAAAGTTTCACGGCTCAATGACTAGTTTCTTTTCATTCGCCTGATGAATACAAAAAACCTGTTAGTTAGAGTCAAATCATCTGAAGTGTGCTCAGCTGCATTAAACTCCAGAGGCTTTAGGAGATGTTAAATGTGATTTTGATTTCACCTGCTGACTTTTTGAAGGCAACTTATTATATGAAACGGTTGATAGTGATATCATGCTGTTGGCACTTGAGCTTTCTGCTGGAGGTTGTAATCCAGTCTTTGCAAGCCTATAATTACTATTTCCTAATAATTCTAGGTTTTCATTGTTGAATCTGGATATGTCTAAAAGGTTTTGAGAAGTAATACATAAACAGACATAGTGATAATATGATAAAAACAATTTTTGCATCAATAATATTCAACTTTGTTTTTTCTGATGAAATAATGACATGCCATCAGCAGGTTAAGTTTTGTTTTGGGATGTTATTATTATTGTTGTTTTTATAGTTACTAAGTTTATTAGTCTTTCAACTAGAAAGATGTTTTATTCCAGTGTTATGAATTTATACATCACAGATTTTTTTAAGATTTTATTTATTTATTTGAGAGACAGAGCAAGCACGAATGGAGCGATGGGGGTTGGGGAGAAGAGGGAGAGGGAGAAGCAGATTCCCTGCTAAGCAGGGAGCCTGATGCAGGGCTTGATCCCAGGACTCTGGGATCATGACCAGAGCCAAAGGCAGATGCTTAACCAACTGAGCCACCCAGGTGCCCCCATACATCACAGTTTTGAGAAAGAAGTAAAAGATAATGAAATTTTAAATTAAAACTTAAATGTTTGTCCCTGGTTATTCAAGGTAAATGTTTTAAAATAGTTTCTCATTAATAGTACTTTTTATGGAAAATATGGAAGTTGTAACATCTATGTAATGGAATGTGAAAAAAGCATTTTTGTTTATTCTGAAAAAAATCCTCCTGGTAGAATCATTATTTCTCCTATGAAATATATAGACAATATAAGTGATCCACTAAACATGTAAATACTCCAAATATGAAGTTCAATTCTGCACAGGAAAACATATTGTGCAGAGTACCTTTTTTTATAAATCATTTCATTTTAATGTGTTCCAGGCATTGTCCTAGGCACAAGGAATAGAGTTGTGAATGAAGACAAAGGGTTTGCTCTTGTAGACCATATATTCTGATGGGGTAGACAGAAGTGAACAAGTGAACAATAATTCCATGCTGACATGATGATAACTCAGATGACAGTTATCACAGAAGTGATGATGGATAGTGAGGTTTAATAGATGTTTTAAAGATATGTCCAATTATATCACATGTGGTGTGCAACTAACAGAGAAGAATCTGTACTAACTCCTAGATTTTGAACCCAAGATATTTTACTTCTGTGGCCAAATCATTCAGATAAATAAGATAAACTAACATAATCTAAGAACAGAAAGGACCTTCATGGTCCTTTTGGCTCTATCTATCTATCTATCTATCTATCTATCACTGTCTGTCTATCTATATCTAATAAAATAGCTTAAAAATCTGTCCCAGGTCATATGACTAGCTCTCCGATTTTGGACTACATACTAGATGTGGGAACCCCTGATGTTAGTCTTATTAGGTATCAGTAAGCATGAACATGACAAACCAAAAAGCTGGGGACCTTCTAGGGAGGAGTTAAAATACTCAAATGCAAGTAATTTCAGCAACATGGTGGATGTACATGGTCTAATATATACCCAGGAAATTTTTGGACTAACTGAGCAAGACCTTCAGGGTACTGTCAATTTGGATTTGCACCTGCAGACTAACTTTTGCAACTCTGTTGCCACCCCACTACACTAATTGGATGTCAGACTTTTCCAAAGGTGTCAACAGATTATAGGATATCTCAGAATGAGAGCCTCAAATAGTTAATTTATATCTAATTAAAATTCGATGGTCAGGCTATGTGTATGTATGCATGTGTATTCATAAAAAAGACATTGCAATATTTTTTTTTAAAGAGAGAAAGTAAATAAAGTCTTGACACTCATGAGCTCTAATGATTTTTATTTTAAGCCCACATATCAATGATGACATCAAGTAGGTTGGTGGTGGCTAGCCTCTGTTAAGAAGCATTCCTAAATGCTTGGACATAGGAAACTTCATGTGGTAACCTTTATAGAGGAAAGAGAGGATAAAGAAATGCACTTGAAAGTTGGAATAGAGCTCCAGGTTTGATGAAGTATAATGTTACGGGAAGAGCACTGTATTTAAAATGCAAAGATCTGGATTTAAGATTTGTTTTTTCCCTTAGGAGTTATTCTACCTAGGACACACTACTTAAGCTCATTGATTCTTTTAGAGCTGTTGTGAGAATCAGATGTAATACACTTTATAGTAGGGGATCTTAATCTGAGAAGCACTGACCTCAGAGATGTACACAATTGGGCAGTAGCAGGTCTACGAACCAACTGAAAACAAATCCAGATGTTAAGGGTGCAGATTCATTACACTCTTCACAGCCTCAAATAGATCTCTATAATACTCTAAAAAACAGAATTATTATTCCTAAGTGTCACATACTTTACCCTTTTACTTAACGTTTCCACTTCTTTGCTTTTTCTTTTATAATTTTTGAGACAGAACACAAGAGATTGCTTAGAATTGTTTCTTTCTTTTTTTTTTTTTTTTACTTTGTTTTGTTGCCCCACTTTATAGTGCTTATATTGGTATATGTAACATGGGGGCACATTCAGGGGGAAAAAGCCAAACTAAATAAACTCAAGTTGTCAGTTACTGGATATGAGAATAATCTGCAAAAGACAATAAACTGACAGTGAACCGGAATGTAACTTTAGATTTACATTTTGCAACCTAGTAGATGATATAGTGAATTCCAAATATTGTTTTTAAACTCTCTGAAAAATAGAGAACCTAGGGATAAAATAGCTCCTAGGAACTTCTTTTATTTAGATAGCTAAATTGTTTCATTTTTAGGGTTGGCCTGTCTCTGATTTCAGTTCTGGTGTTGTTACTTTGAATAAAAGCGAAATATTTGAAACTGCTGAGCGGAAATTGGATTATTCCACCCAAATCTAACATCTACCAAAAGAGTATAGAGAAGTTGTAAAATATTGAATATAGATTATAATTGTTAATATATTTACTAATAAATATTACATAACATATTTAATATTTTAATAAATACATTGCCATATTAAACCCTTATTTATGACTTTTACATCTTAATATGTCTTTTCTCAAAGAATACTAATTCTGAGAAGAACTATTTTAAGACATAAATCTAGGAGAACATGATGACACATATAAATGCTCAACTTGGGCAAAAGTCATTGTTACCCCCATAGTTTGAAATGCCCATTTCTTACCATTCCATGCTTTTTCCTCTTACTGTCATTAAAATGGATGGAAAGCAAACAACAAACAAGCCAACAAAATAAAAAAAAAAAAAAAAAAAAGTAAAACAGGAGCATCAGTGATAGTTTTAGCAGTTTAGAAGAATGGAGGGGGAAAAGTAAGCAAATTCCCAGCTAGGGAATCCCTTTATACCTTTCTGAGATTATATATGTATTATTCTTCACCTGAGCCTGCTATCTCAAATATCTCCAATGCATACCCATCCCCCACCTCCGCCAAACATATTCTCTTAAAAATACAAGCCTTCTTGAATTTAAGATTTTAACAGTGTTGTGGTAACTTACAGCTAATTCACAAGAATTGCTTTGTTCCTGAGGTTGAAGTGCTAGGGGAGTTCTGGGTTTGGTGGTGATAGAGGTCTGACAGTGTTGGAAGTTAACAACTGTACTTGGAACTGTTATAGATAGAGCAAACTTGAAATAGAGAGCTTTATAGATGAGTTTCGGACAGGGAGGTCAGGGAAAGAGAGATGCCAAGCAATAGGAAAGTGTTACTCAGTAAATGCGAATAAGCCAAAGTCAACTGTGAGTGATTGTAACATTTGCCTGAAACTAACTTTGACCTGGAGAGCATAAGGGTAACTTCTGTTTCCTGCTCCAGGTGCTGGGAACTCAGCATTTCATCACTACATTTCAGCTGCCTTAGGGGCATGTGTGTAATTCTGTATTCAGGGCTCTGAAAATCAAACTGACTTCCACATGGACTTTTACAGAAGGCCGCTTATTTTATAATTCCATTTACACAAAATGTCCATAATAGGTAAGTTCATAGAGACAGAGTGGAGATTACCAGGTGGTAGGTGGGGTGTGGGGAGGAGCAGGAATTGCATGGGAGAATGGGAGGGGCTGCTAACCCTTTGGGTTTCTTTTTTGGGCGATGGAAATGTTCCAGGGTTAGGTAGATTCACAACCTTGTGAACGTACTAAAAACCACTGCATCATACACGTTTAAATAGTAAACTTATGTAAATTATATCTTAATATAAAGAAACCTAGTCATAGGTTGAGAACTCCGCAGTGATCTCTGTCAGGATCTCAGCTAAGCTGGGGAGAGTGAGTTGAGCTGTCAGGTTTCGGCAATTAAAGCAATAAACCAAAATGAAAGTTAAGCCTTTAATCACTTACAGCTGTGTAATAAGCAAGAGGCTAAAACCAGAGAAAATGCTGATTCCCCCTTTTCCATTTTCCTCCCGTTGAGAGTCAGGTAGATCATCACAAACTTGGGGGTCACCTTACTGTTGAGGAAGCCCCAAACAAAAGGCTTCAGCCGTTTTTTGGACCTCTGGATGGGGTGAGGGAGAGTGAGGGGGAAGGGCTAAGAGTGGAGAAGTAAAGCACAGGGTACTGAGTTAGAGTGGGGAAAAGTGTCTTCATGGCCCCCAGGGCCACACCCCTCCCTATCCAGTAAGGAGGTCTCAGCACAGCTGCCTCAGGAAGACCTCACCCTAAGGATTCAGATAAAGAGACCTAGGAAATAAGATTATGTGCCTACAAATGCAAATATGCGAAGAGCCTAGCTGGCCAGGGGATCCTGAGTTCTTAACTGCAGCTCTCTTCAGAGGCTGCAATGCACTATGCACCAAGTCTGGTGTGGGGAGTGCAGCTTTCTCCTGTGAGGCCCACCAAATAAAGCCTTAATAATTGCCAATGGTCAGCCCTAAAGAGTCACATGTAAATTTTTAATGGAGAGTCAGGCTCCTTAATCTCTGCATCACCAGTTGTTTTGTAAACATAGCCAAGCATATTTTTGATATTCCTTACATTATTTGCATTAGGTTGCAAGTAAGTTATCATCTCCTTCTTCAGAAGAGAAAAAAAACAACTTTACTATCTTCTAGGTGGTCAATTAATTTATACATTGTTGGGCTTTTTACCTTCAATAATTTAAGTTGTTGGACTATGACATATGTTCTATTATCAAAGTATTAATTTTTTATCATATAATATCAATTGATATTTAACATCTACCCATTCAATTCATGAGGAATGCATTGAGGATATTATGTAATGAATGGTCTCTTTAGAGTGAGGAATGAAAATGGTAAAGTAGATAGGCACATTAAAGAGAAAATTCAAAAAACTACACAAAAATGTAGATAGAAGATAAAGATTTATGAACCTTTTAGATAATTAAAGACAGAAATCTTAAGATATAGATATTTGCCTACTTTCTCCATTGGAATAAGTAAAACTAATGTAAATCAAATTAATGCAATTTTTTTAGCAATTTATTATGAGCACAACAGTAATATGGCTGTTAACTGATAAAATTGCAAAGAAGTAACTACCGTCTCTACCTTCTTTGGGCTTATAAACTAGCAGGGGGTGTATACAAACAGTCAATTACTGTGTTTTGTAATAAGTGCTCTGAGGATGGATATGCAGTTTTCTAAAGGGATGCACTGAAATAGCCCTTAACTAAGTTTTGTAAGAGTGAGGGGGTTGGGCTGGCTTTTAAAGGATAGCTACCTGGATAAAGTAAGATTTTATCCCCAACTCAAATAATGAGCATAGAAAAGTAAGCAATAAAAAGGAACGGGCAGTTAGTGAAAAGGAAAGAACATGTGCCAGCGCCCATGAAGTAAGGTGTTATCTGGGACCGGAACAGAGTATAATATAGCTTGAGCATGGAGTATTAGATAAGGGATTGGTGAGAGCAGGAGTTGCAAAAAGAGATGAAGACTTAATAAAAAGGACTTTCTAAGATAGAGAAGAACAATTGAATGTCATTAACCAGAGTGATGACATAATCAGATTTACATTTCATAAAGAGACTTTCAATGCCAAGAATAGATTAGAAATGAGCAAAAGCAAAGGCAGAAAAGTTATTTTGAAAGCACTGGCATTAATTCAGGCAATATGATGGTGTTCTAATTTAGGACAGTGGCCATCTCAATAGAAATTGGTATATGGATACAAAAAAAACTTTAGGGTTTAAAATGGATGGGGACAAGTGATAGATATGGAAAAATGGGGAAAGGGTCTAAATTTCTATTTTGAACAAATGAGTGGAAAGTGGTGTTAATTTACTCAAAAAGAGAGCAAAGAAAGAGGGATAGGCCTTGGAAAATAACAGTAAATTTTAGATACCTTTGTAATTTGTAATATCTTAATATCTATGAGAAATGCAATTGGAAATATCCAGATATCAATCGTATGTGTGTGTGGTGGGGGAGTGGGGGAGGCTCAGGAGAGGTCTGAGTTGTGCATGTAGATTTGGAATCACTTATCTATTATTAGTGGTACGAAATGTATGGCAGTAGATATGGTTATGCAAGACGAATATACATCAGAGAGGAATGCCTAGAATAGCAACCAGATGAATAGAAACTTAAACAGAACAAAGTAAAGAGGAGGCAATAAAATACAGAAAATGTAAGAAAGTGTCAGGTAAGAAGGGAAACCAGAAAAGTTGTGTCATGATGTCCAAAGATGATTACAAGAAGCAAGTAGTCAATGGTATTAGAAACAGGTCAGAGGTCAGGTAGGAAAAGGATTGTAAAGGAACAAAATCACTCAGTGTCAAGGTCATTGGTAGCCTTGGCAAGACAACTTTCGTAAAATACTGGGACTAAATCCAAACATCAGTGAATTGAACGGGCAATTAGAATGAATTAAGTCAACTCTAAAGAAGTTAAACAGTGAAGGATTTGGGGATATATTTGTCAATTTTGTATGGCCAATTCCATCTTGAGGAGCTCATTCTCTTTTTACATCTCAGCAGGCTGTACAAAGCTCCTTCCATTATATTGAAGGCTTCCATAGAAGCTGAAAGTACCATATCCTAAGTTCATTTGCAATAGAATATAGACATGAGATGCTCAAATAGACTGAATTGAGGGCTGTCGATAAAAAATAGTATAATTTTCTGGCAGTAGCACTGGTGACAGCAGATGGGCGGTACATCAGAGTGAGAAATGAAAGCTGTGGAACCTGTTCTCAGTAACAGTAGCAGAGACAATGGCACTGGAGTCTTCATTTATGAGCTACCTGGTATGATTTTGAATATAGTTCTGAATTCATAATCTCCCTTGGTTCCTGCTGGTTTTCCCAGCCTGGCTCTCCAGGCTTCTCAGAAATAGCTAACTACCCAATATCTTTTAAATATCTCTTTATCTGTTTAATTAAAAGTCAGTTTCTATTGCTTCCACTTAAGAATTCTGGTTGATATACAATTGGGGGGGGTTAATTATTTACATAAAGTGAAATGCACTGAGGTTAGGTGTACAGTGTGATTGGCTTTGACAGATTTATACAAACAAGTAACCCCTATGAAAATATAGAACATTTCTACCAACCTACAAATTACACCCTGTTGACCACCATCCCCAACCCTGCCTGAAGCAACGAGCGTCTAATTTTTATTACCATAGATTTGCCTGTTATAAAATTCATATAAATAGAAGCATACAATATTTATTCTTTTGTGTCTGGCTTCTTTGACTTAGCAAAAAGTTTTGAAAATTAATCCAAGTTATCACTTTTATCAGTGCTCTGTGTCTTTTTATTATGAAGTTCTATTTAAATATATGAATATAGCACAGTTATTAATCCAAATACTTATTGATGGACACCTGAGCTGTTTCCAGTTTGAGATTATTATGAATAAAACTGCCGTGAACGTTCTCATACATGTTTTTTATTATTATTTTAGGTTTTTGTTTTTATAGACATGTTGTCATTTCCATTGGATATTTATGGTATAGTGATGGAATTGCTGAAGGCACCTGGGTGACCCAGTTGGTTAAGTGCCTGACTCTTGATTTTGGTTCAGGTCATGTTGTCAGGGTCATGAGATTGAGCCCTGCCTCTGGCTTGGGCTCCACACCCAGTGTGGAGCCTCCTTAAGATTCTCTCTCTCTCCTTTTCCCTCTGTGCCTCCCCACAGCTCCCCCCCTTAAAAAAAAGTGGAATTAATGAGCATCAGGGTAGATCTATGTTTAACTTTTGAAGAAACCAAGAGGTAGTTTTTCAAACTTGTAAGATTTTTCATTCTCATCAGTAATGGATGAAAGGTCCAGTTGCTCCATGTCCTTGAAAACATTTGCAATTGTCAGTTTTGTTAATTTTAGCTTTTGTTGTGGGTATGAAGTGGAATCTCATTGCAGTTCCAATTTGATTTGAGTGATGGTTAATAATGATACTTGTTCATGTGCTTATTTGGTATTCATTTATCTATTTTTAATAAAAGATCTGTTCGTATCTTTTGCTATTTTTTTTAACAAAAACCTGGTTGTCCTCTTATTTTTGAGTTGTAAGGGTTTTTATTTTAACATATTCTAGATACAAATGTTTTGTCAGAAATATGCATTTAAATATTTTCTTTCAGTTTTTGGAGTGTCTTTTAATATTCTTAGCATTGTCATTTGAGGAGCAAATGCTTTTATTTCTTATGAAGTCCAATTTATCATTTTTTTTCTTCCATGAAGAAATTTTGTATCTCGTGTAGCAAATAATTCCCCAACCTGAGATCACAAAGATTTTCTCCTGTGTTTTTACATAGAAGCTTTATATTTTTTAGCTTTTATGTTTAGGTTTATGTTTCATTTCAAGTTCATTTTGTGTTTCAGGTAAGAGGTGAGGTTTATATTTTTTCCATATGAAAAATGAAAGTTCAGTTGCTCTAGTGCTAGGAAAGACTTTCTCTCCTTCATTGAACTGTTTGAATACCCTTGTTGAAAACCATTTGACTATATGCATGGAACTGTTTCTGATCCATTTAATATGTTAGTTTATTCTTTTACCAAGGCACCCATTTCTAATTTGTGTAGCTTTTATAGTAAGTGCTGATGTCTCATAGATTAAATCCTCCAAATTTTTCCTCCTTTTCAAAATTGTTTTGACTATTCTAGCACTTTAGAATTTCCATATAAGTTTTAGAATCAACTTGCCAATTTCTATTAAGTAAAAAAAAAAAAAAAAGCCTACTGGCTTTTGATTAGGATTGAGTTGAATCTATATGCAATTTGAGGAAAGTTGACATCTTAGAAATATGTCTTCTAACCCATGAACATGATATATACTAATGTTTCTTTTTTGAGGTCTTCTTGAATTCTTCTCAGTAGATTTCCATAGTTTAATTATAGTGGTTTTGCACATCTATCATTAAATTTATGCTTATATGAGTGGCAACCATCATGTGCAAAACTCTGTAGGAAGCGGTGAAGCAGAGTTTAGGTGGACATTTACAGCTCTACAGGTATTTATTACAAAATGAGAGGGCACCTGGGTGGCTCAGTCGAAGCATCTGCTTTTGGCTCAGATCATGATCCTGGAGTCCCAGGATGGAGTCCTGCACTGGGCTCCCTGGTCAGCAGGGAGCCTGTTTCTCCCTTTGACCCTCCTCCCTCTTGCTCTCTCTCTCTGTAACTCTCAGTCTCAAATAAATAAATAAAATCTTTAAAAAAAAAACCAAAAAAATAAATAAATAAATTTATGCTTATTAATTTTCTGATGTTCTTTCTTGGTTTAAATTTTTCATCTTTTTCAATTGTTTGTTGACAATATATAGAAATACACTGATGTTTGTTATTGACTTTGTTTAGAGTTGTGATGAATTTTTCATTAATTTAATTCTTGGGGATGATTTCTCAGAATTTCCTATGTATATAATTTTGTCATCTGCAAATACAGAAAACTTTATCTCTTCCTTTCAAATATTTATGATTTTATTTCCTTTCCTTGACTTCCTGTTTTGGCTAGAAATTCTAGGACTATTATTAAAATAAGAATTATGTTGAATTATGTCATATGCTGCTTCTTCATCTTCTGTAGTGATCATATGAAATCCCCTTGTTATTTTAGTTAAATGAATTACATTTATTTTCATGTGAAAAACTGAACTTAGTAGATAACTTCACGTAGTCATGATGTATTTATTGTACCCTTTATTTTGCTTGATTTAATTTGCTAATATTTTGCTAAAGATTTTTATGTCCATGTTCATGAAGGGTATTGGTCTATAATTTTCTTCTCTTGTAATATTTTTGGTTTTGATATCAGGGTTATATTACTTCATAACATGAGCTGGGAATTGTTCTTCCTCCTGTGTTTCCTGAAAGAGTTTGCATTACATTGGTAATATAATATTTTGAGATGTCTGATATAATTTATTACTGAAGCTATCTGGGCCTAAAAAACTTTTCTTTTGGGATTTTGTGTGTGTGTGTGTGTGTACACTGAAGTATAATTTACATACAGTAAAATTCACTTTTGCAATGAATTCAACAAGTTGTGACAACAACAGTCAAGATAAAGAACGTTTCAACATTTCCGAATACATTTTGGAGCCATTGGTAGTCAATCCCTTCCCACATACTCTGCTTCTAAAAACTGCAGGCCTAATATCTTTCTATATGTTTATTTTTCATTGTCCTGAATGTTCAAAGGGAGATCACATAGTATGTAGCTTTTGTGTCTGGTTTCTTTCACTTGGCATAATTATTTTTAGATTCATTCAGATTGTTGCATGTATAACAGTTTATTCTTTGTTATTGTTGAGCAAAAACTCATTACAAATTACTTATAATCTTAGTAGTTAATGGATATTTGGTTTGTTTCAGTGTGGGACTATTCTGAATAAAGTTAATACAAACATTTGTCTAAAGTCACTGGACATATATTTTAGTTTTGTTTGTGTATGTACATTGGTGTATGATTGCTGGGTTATATAGTAAGTGTGTTTGACTGTATAATAAACTGCCAAATTGTCTTTTAGAATCACTGTATAATTTTTTATTCCCACCAGCAATATATGAGCTTTTCATTTGCTCAGTATCCTTATCAGTGAGTACATGAAATTGTAAGCTTTTAAAAAAATTTTTAGTCATTCTTGAGGGTGTGTAGCAGTATCTTATTTTTGTTTTTATTTGTATGTATTTGTTTTTATTTGACTAATGAGGTTTATCTTTTTCTGTGATTTTTGTTTTCTTTCGTGTATATCTTTTTTTAGTTTAACTCTCTGTTCTAAATTTATGCTTATTTTTTATTGAGTTGTTTGCCTTTTGTTATTAAAGTAAAATTATTTCTGTATTTTGAAAACAAGTTCTCTAATATTTGTTTTGTCTTTATATTTTCTCAACAGTATATTTTCTTTAAAAAGTCTTTCATTTTATCATGGAACTTTACATCAAAAACTAGGGGTGTACTGTATGGTGACTAACAATATAATAAAAAATTATTAAAAAATAAAAAATAAATTTAAAAAAAGTCCTTCATTTTGACAAAATCAAATTTTTCTTTTATGGCTTGTGTTTTTGGAATCCTGTCTAAAAATAATTTTCCTAACTTTAGTCACAAAGATCTTCTTTGGTTTCTTCAATAACTTTTATAGCTGCAGATTTATATTTAGATTTATGATCCTTTTTACTTTAATTTTTATTTAGTACTAGATAAGGGTAAAGGTGAATACACATAATATTATCATGTCTTGAATAATTGCCCTTTTTATCCTATGTAATGTTTCTCTTTATACCTGATAATATTCATTGTGATCAAGTCAATTTTGTGTGATATTACAATAGCCACAGAGACCTTTTTTTCAATTAGTGTTTTTATGGTAGATCTCCTTGTGTTTCAGTTCAAATGATTTCTATGACTCAATTTTAATATCACTGATTCTTTTCTCCTATGTGTCTAGTCTTATTGTAAGTCTTTCAAAGAAATTCTCTTCCAATATATTTTTCATTTTTAGCATTTTTTACTCCTTTTTATATTTTCCCTTATTATGCTAAAATTTCACGTTTGTTCAAGCATGTTCATTTCTTTCATTTAGCCCTCCAACATATTAACCACAATTATCTTAATTTCTTCTGCATGTCATCTTCCTTGAATCTGTGAGAAAACTTCTGTAGGAGAGAGTTTCTGTTCTCTTTCAGAGCAGATGACTTGCTCATATTCCTCCTTTAGTGGCAGTCTACCTTTGCCTGGAAATTCTGTTTCTTTTTGTGTAATTTGAATAATTTCTATTGACTTGCTTCAGGTTTACTCTTTACTCTTTACACCAACTAAAATAATTTTCATTTCCATTATCATATTTTATGTTTTAAATATTTTCTTTTAGCTTGTTTTTATATGTTCCATTGGTCTATTGAAATTCTCTACCCAATTGTTCCTGTTGTTCATATTTTCAACTGTCATATATTGCAAATAGTGTACTATGTTTTTCATAGCTATTTTAATGTCCTTTTCAGATAATTTTAACATCTGGAATAATTTTGGTCTCTTCCTCTTTTTTTCTCTTTTGATCATTCGTTACTCTTTATTTTCCTAATGCTGCTGTAACAAGATATGACAACAGGATGGTTTAAAATAACAATAAAAATTTATTGTCGTGCAGTTCTGGAACCTAGAAGGTTGAAATCAAGGGGTTAGCAGAGCCATACTCCCTTTGGAACCTGGAAAGAATCCCTTCTTGCCTTCTCTAGCTTCTTATGATTTGTCAAAATCTTTGGAGTTCCTTAACTTGCTGATGTATCACTCCAATCCTCTGTCTTCATATGGCATTTTCCCTGTTCCTCTGCCTTCATGTGGCCATCTTCCCAAACAATGGCAGTCATGTTGGGCTAGGGGTTTATGCTACTCCAGTATGATTTCATATTAATGGTGACAATTGCATTTTCTTGCTGCTTCTCCTGTGCCATCATTTTAAAATTAAATACCAGCTATTTTGTGTAAAAGAGCAATAGATAGATACTTAAATAAATAATACTTATCTCTAGAAAAGGACATGGCCCATCTTACTTGAGGCTACTAGTGTGGTAGTCTGAGTCACTCTAATCTGTATTTGATCTGGAAATGGCTTTGTTGAAACTTTAGTTGGATTCACTTCTCCTCTGACTTCAAGTTATTTGAGAGCAGAATCACAAGGTTTTCTTTAGTATGTTCATGAGATATAAATTGCTAGATGGTTTTTCTCATGTGTTCAGTGTTCAGTAGGCTCAATACAACTATACCTTGGAATAGATCTCTCTCTGTAATCTTGTCTTGTCCCCAGATATTCTTATGAAGGCCTATGGAAAAGAGTTTGTGAGTGTATTTGGATTCTCTTTGTTCAACTGTTTTCTTCTGGCCCACATCTTAAATGTTCTCCTCTTTGCACTACCCTGCTAAGGATGAAAGTGCACAAGTCTCTTCCCTTCTAGACTGGACTCCTTACACTTTAGACCTTAGCATATTAATTTTCATTGCATCTTCAGTTCTCTGATGGGCTTTATAAATCATGATTTTGTATGTCATCTTGTATTTTCCTGTTATTGGAATTAGATTGAAGTATTCTTACAGCTTTCTATGTCTTTGGATATAGAAGTCATTTTTTTAAAGACCTTTTGAAAAGTTCACCTTTGCCTTAGATTTATTAAGAGGAAACTGCAATTTTTAGTTCATATCTGGGCATACCATCACAGCTAAGAAACACCAACTACAAACCTTTAGTCAAATTTCTATAGCTGAGGATTATTAGTAAACCTCTAATACATTAGCCCAAAATAGCTGTGTTAGCTGTTTTCTTCCCATTACCACACTGGTATAAGTGTAAGGTTATATAAATTGTTAAATAATAACAAATATAAAGCATTACATTATTTTGGGTCTATTTATGTATACTGCAAGGACTGTGGTCCAAAATAATCCCTTCCTCTACCTCAAAGATGTCTACATCCTAATCCCTGGAGCCTTTGAGTATGTTGCCTTACTTAGCAAGAGAACTTTTGCAGATGAGATTCAGTTTAAGGGCCTTCATTTAGGGAGATTATTTTGTCTGATCTGATGAACCCTATCTAATCATATGAGTCCTTAAAAGTAGAGAAATTGCCGTGCTACTGATGAAGGAAGATGGTACTAAAGAAGAATGGTTAGAGAAATGCAACATGGCTGGCTTTAAATATGGAGATCACAAGCCAACCAATGTAGGTGACCACTAGAAGCAGAAGAAACAAGGAAGTGGATTCTTTGTTAGAGCCTCCAGAAAGAAATGTAACTCTGTGGCCCCTTGATTTTTGTTCATGAAATTCGCATCAGGCTTCTAATCTACACAAGTGTAAGAAAATTATCTTGTGTAGTTTTAAGCCGCTACCTTTGTGGCAATTTGCTATAGCAGCAATAGAAAACAAATACAAGGCTTAGAACAAAACGATATTTTTTGCATGCCTATTTTTGAAAATTGTGGAGGTAAAATGTTAAAAAAATCTTCTATTGTCTTATTCTCCTTTCATTTGCCAGGAGATTAAAATAAGAAAGAAATTAAAACACTGGAAGAAATGTTAACATTTTTGTAAACATTAAGTTTAAAGGCTCGAGTATAGAAATATATATTTTTTAAATCTGGAGACTCCCAAGGAAAGGAGATCTCATAACATATTCCTTCTCTTTCCAACATTCAGAAGCCCTCAGAATCACAACATAATTCTTCATATGTGACTTATAAATAACATCATTATGATAATCTTAATGAAACGTCAGTTTTCCAGAATGAGGTATTTTAAATGGATCTATAATAGTGGAAAAGAGGTAAATTTAGGATTGTGTATGATTCAGAAAAGGAGCAAAACAAAAGCAACTGATTTAATTTTTGAAAAATACAAAACTTAGTTAATAAAACTTCATAGGTTTGTTGCTTCACAATTGAGAACATTATACCATTTTTATTTTTGTATTTATACCATTTGAAAAATATTTCCTAAGGACAGTGCTATTTTTCCTGGTAAAAAAACTTTGCTAACACTGTGCTAAGCCCAAATATTCCCGTGGTTCTCCAGGAAGTGGCCAATTTTTAGCATAATTTAATTGTATTCCAATTGTACCTAATTCAATTGCACTCCAGGTTTTCTACAACCAATCCGATTGCACTCTAAAATGTCATCTTCCTGAAGAGCAAAGCATAAGAATCCTTGAAAATTTAGCTTTTTAGTTTTGCTCTTGAGATTATAATAAATTTCCTGGCAAAGGTGCTGGCTATACCAAAACACTCTAAATATCACGTGTATAATCCAGTATTGAGGAGTTGTGAGAAAAAATTTAAATAGGATGATTATTACACTGATAATAAAGCTTTATACTTTTAAATATCCTGATACTGGATGAGAATTGTATAAATACCTATATTATCAGCTCACATGATTACTGTCATTTCCAGAAGGTACTTAAAGTCTTCAATCAGAGGCTGATTTTTTAGCTTAAAGTATATAATTAGCTACAGTTAAAAGTCACTGCTAAGACTTTTTTTTTTTTTGACATTGACTATTTTGAGAAGTGGTTCCTTAATTTCTGACAGTGAGGAGAGAATAATGGGGGGGTAGAAACTTAAGAAATAGACTCAATAAAGTTAGATGATCTTTGATTTTATTTATGATAGAGGCAAACATCTTTATTCCCTTCACTTCCCAAGGGCAGTATGCAACATGCTTTGCAACTAACCATCTCAGCCCTAGTGCTTGCACCTACATTATATCGTCATCCATCTGCTCCAATAACTATACCGGAAGGTTTGTCATAACTCTTAGTAACTAATCCTCTGATCATAAGATAAGAGCTTGCTAAATGATTATTATGCTTATTTTTCTTTTCCTTAATATACTTATTTTTTTATACCTTCTCTTTTGTCCCTACCTAAATTCATGTCTCATCACTTCAACCAACCTCTGCCTCTATCCTCACTCTCTGGCCCCATTGATCCCACTGTATTAATCTAGCTGTCTACCAAGTAGTTTTTCTTATGTAACTGGAAAGGAAAGAATTAATATTAATTAATGGTGTCCAATGTCATAACCACAGTGTTTCTCAGCAAGCCTTCTTTGTCCTCCTAGTCATTTTCCCTCTTCTCTGTCCAGTAAATTTCAAAACATGTCTGTTCTCCTTAACTAATTACACAGCCGCCATATGTCATTTTACTCTCATCCCATCAATTTACATACTTCTTTCCAAATAACTTAAAAATCATCTTAAGTGAATGTAATCAACTTATCACTCTAACTGCATAAATGTCTCCATCTACTTAAACTCTCCCCTCTCCGCCCAACTCTCCTAGTTTTTTTTTTCTCCCACAATAGAAAGGTGCCATCTTTTCTACTTAATGTTTTTCAAGGAACTTACTCCACCATTTTTCCCTCTTTTTAAGCTATAACTAAAACTCTTCTTTTTCCCTGCAGTCTTTACTAATATATGCCCTTCTTCTACATTAGAAGACAAGAGCAATAGTAGTACACTCAAAGCAAATCTTCCCATAAATCCACATTTCGTATTCAGGTATATATCATTAAGTATGGTGTTAGCTGCAAATTATAATAAAACTGACTTAAAATAGACTAAACAATAAGAAACTTTTAGCTTGCATAAGATTTCCAGTCAATCAGGACTCTGGTTCTATTCTTGTGGAATGTTCAGTTCTGCCCTCTTTTATATGTTGGCTTTGTTCTTCATGGTTAAAAGATGGTAGTCATCCACAACTAAGGCAACATCTAACTTGTTAATATGCACTGGGAGGGAAAGGAACTGTCTACTCCAATTAGGAAATAAAAAAAATTATTCCCTGGATGAATCATCTGCCGTAAATTCAGGATAACTGAACTAATCACTGCCAAGAATGATGAATTTGCCATGATTGGCTTAATCTACTTAGGTTTCTTGTCTGCAGTTCAGGGTGGGGTTAACTTCTCCTGAGTCCTAAGGACTATGTAAAAAAAGTATAGATACTTAAAAAAAATAGATATTTTATGTGTGTGTGTGTGTCTCCCCATCCCCCCAATATAGATGAAAGGGGGATGTTAGAAAAGCCAACAATGGGGTCTTAACACAAAGAAACAAAGAGAATACAGTGACCTCAAATGTATAAAAGTGATTGCACAGAAACATACAAATCTAGGGTCCTATGAATATTCAAATCAAATTTATAATTTACTACTTAACACAGCATTCTTGGCTTCCTGGCTCCTGCTCCTTTACTCACTCCATCCTAGGGACTTTGCTTGAGGTGGCTTTGGTTATTGAACCTAGGAGCTACTCGGGAACCTCATGCCCTTTGAGAGTGGTATCTATATTTGGCTTGGCATTAGCTGCTATTCAGCCCCCCCAGGGACCTTCCCCACCCTGCCTCCCACCTACCCTACACGTTTGCTGGGAGGTTCTTTTACACATGTCACATGATGTCTCTGCCAAGTCCAAGTTAGCCTACCCATAGGGTATCCTTTGAGGTGTCTAGGTTTTCTGATTTCAGGCCATTTTTCTCTGTTTAATGTGCATAAAAAATATATTTATGTCCTTGATATTTAGTGTGTCCTGTCCTCTTAAGCAATTTTACCTTTTTCTTCTGTTATTCTTCACTATTTTCTGGACCTAATATTTATTCAGCCGTGTGATATCTGTTGTGCGGTTCAAATAGAATCTTCCTAACTCTGCTCCTTTGCTAATAAGATAGATCCAAACTATTTACTTGTTCTTTGGAAAATTTCAGCTATCTTGGGAAATGCCTCTTGAATTTGGATTTAAGAACTGGGCGGGGGCGGGGGGCGCCTGGGTGGCTCAGTCGTTAAGTGTCTGCCTTCGGCTCAGGGCGTGCGTGATCCCGGTGTTCCCTCTCTCGCTGGCTGTTTCTCTCTCTGTCAAATAAAATAAAATCTTAAAAAAAAAAAAAAAAAACTGGGGAAGGCATTTACTTCTTTGTGCATTTGCAATGGAGAATAATTTATATACTATTATGTTGTTTCTTTTCTAACTCGTGTCCTGAAACCTAATAATTGTATTTGGTTTCCTTAAGGATGACCACCATATTCTATTCTCTCAGAGAAGTAGTCTTATAATACCTAGCCATTTATAGTTAGGCAATCATGGATTCTAAAACAAAAGTTAACAATTATGCATGTAAGAGTAAAGGGTGGTTTGCTCATTCATAATCAATGAGTCATTATCAGCCAATATATATCATGTACAATAAGATACTAATTGTAACCCACATAAAGCTAGGCCTTTTTGTTCCTGGCTGAATACCGATCTCAAGACATTGTCATTCTACAAACCTCTGAAAAATAATGTAGGCTTCTGCAGAATTGCCCCTTGAGGAGGTGACAACAGGAATGAAATTGTATGCATTGGATAACACTCAGCAAAACTGGATCCTCCTTTAGTTTGGCTTCCCCTTGATTCCCCCATCACCCAAACCTTCTATCCTCAGAGTTCACGTTTCCCTTCTTTGGTGACTCCCATTTTCTTATGCAATATGTTAGCCTTTATCTAAGATTTTTCCCTTATGGGGAGGGGGGGAAAAACTATTGAGGACTTTTATATAGTATTTTGTCCTTATCACTCACTGAGAAATAATTTTCTTCTGATAAATGGCATTAATGGATATAAAATTTAAAAAAATAGAAGCAAAAACTTGGTGCCCCCCCTTCTGACTCTAATCTTCTATCAGCTGTTATCTAGAGTTTTTATTCTCCCAACTTCTTCCATGTCCATACCTACCCATGGAGGAAATAGATACCTTCCTTTATTCTCATATATTACTAAAACATTATAACATGACTCATGTCTGCAGCAGTATTTAAATCCAAACAGAGGGCAATATTTTGTATTTAAGAAAAGAATCTTTAATTTTGGACTTTCAGGGATCGGACTTGTAACTGGGGAGGGATTCTTTGAGCTGGGTAAAATTTTCAGAACTTTTTAAATCATATCATATGTTCAAATTTTCATTTGTAGTTTGGTCATGAAGAAAACTATTCCTGAATTTGTTTATTGAAGAGATTTTCCTCCTGTGATTGTCTTTTGTAGTATCAAAGTCAAAATAAACGAATAAAAAAATTTAGTAAAAATTTAGATTATAATTCAAAATCTCTAAAATCTCTTCAGTAAATAATTCCATAGTGTATTTTATGACTAGAGAAAAAAGAGCTAATAGAGGCATGTTTTCTATAACAATAACTACCTCCTCTGTGTTTTCACCTCTTTGGAGGCTAATAAGACTGTCAAATTGATGGAAAGCTTCCTGCTTACTAAATTATAGCACCTCAATTTACATTAGTGTAATATGTGCCAAAAATGAAATACTATCTCATTTCAAAGTCTGTGAATTTATTTTATTACTTATAGTTGATTTTCCTAGTACTCTAAGCTGTAATAATTCCTCATTAGGGTTTATTTATTAATTTTTTTTTACGAAAAAAGAAAAGAAAGGAAAAGAAGAGAAAGAGAGTGAAGGAGGAAAGGGGGAGAGAAAGAAGAAAGGAGAGAGAGAGAAATCAAAGAAAGAAGGAAAATAACTTGTGAACATTAACGTTCTTCCTCCCAACATGTTACATAACTAGTAAAATAGGATTTTTTTTTAATCTTCCCTAAATTTGGTTTGAGTTAGCCTGTTCCTTTTAGTTTCTCTTTGTTTTGCAATGTCATAGCAAGTTATCTTGACAAAAACATTAATACTGGGGCGCCTGGGTGGTGCAGTCGTTAAGCATCTGCCTTCGGCTCAGGGCGTGATCCCAGCGTTCTGGGGTTGAGTCCTACATCAGGCTCCTCTGCTGGGAGCCTGCTTATTCCTCTCCCACTCCCCATGCTTGTGTTCCCTCTCTCGCTGGCTGTCTCTCTCTCTCTGTCAAAAAAATAAACAAAATCTTTTTTAAAAAAAGCATTAATAATGAACAGTAATATGAGAAATCTTAAAGGGACTTCTATGTCACCTCCAGTGGGATCTCATCTGTGTGAGATGATCTGCTGTGTGCTGAGATTAATTTTGAAAGTGTAAAACAAATCTGAGTAATAAGTAAAATTTCCTGGAGATGGCAAAGTAGAAACGTGGAGAGACCTTATTCAAAAGAGAGATTATCGTCTATGTCCCTATGGGAACATAGGGAAATCTCAAGAGGAAACTGAGCATTTAACACCATGAAGTATGGTACTTAATCTGAATGAATCAAAGAGGAATTATACATTCCCAATGTGACAACTCAAAAGGAATGCATCACTATCTTTAAAAGAACACTTTAGGAGTGCCTGGTTGGCTCAGTCGGTTAAGCATCCCACTCTTCACTTTGGTTTAGGTAGTGATCTCAGGGTTGTGAGAACAAGCCCCATGTGAGGCTTTGCACTCTGCAGAGAATCTGCTTGAGATTCTCCCTCTCCCTCTCCCTCTGCCCCTCCCCTCCTGTAAAGCAAATAAATAAATATTTAAAAAATAATAAAAAAATAAAACATAATAGAACAATTTGTCTTATGCTGATCCATAATCCTTGTCAAAAAGAAAACCCAAAACTATTAATTGATAAAAAGATACTGAAGATGAGTGGAGTTAAAGAGTGAAATTATGAATATCTATATTGCTTGTAATACAGAACTTTTGAAAGTGTCACAACATCCCTAAAAAATAGGTAGAGTAGATTTTAGCCTATTTTACAAATGAGGACACTGAGGCTCGGGGAAGATTCAGTGATAAAAATAAGTACAAGAAAGCTGGCAGTGGCACGCTGATGCTAATTTCTAAGTTTAGTGAAATTCTCACTACACCAAAATTTTTTTTTCAGTCAGTGGATGCTCTCGAAGTAAGAATTAAATTCTGTCATGATTGTGATTTTTTCTACAGGAGACTTATTTTCTCATTCAACACTGGGGTGGCTCTGCTGTAAAGGACAGAGTGCTAAGAACAGGAGCTCCATGGTAGAATTATGTGGTCCTTGTCCTGAAGGAAATTCTAATCCAACAGAAAGGGAAGAGAAGCAATTATGCTAAATTTCTTACATTTCCTTCTTATTGGAAGTATAGGCCTGTAATTTTTGAACAACTCTTTAATCTTTCAGAGCTAATTTTTGTACTTCTGTGGTCCCGTAGAATTCTGTGTATAACACTACCCATAGTTTTCATATGTACTGTGATTATGTGTGATTATATTTCATAATTATTTCTAATCATGTCTTGGACTTGTTGAGTGTGAAGGTTAGTACCGACTCATCCTCTTTATACAAGGTCAAACCCGGTGCTTGACATACAGTAAGTGCTCAACAGTTGTGTCAGTTTATCATATGTTTATTATTAGAAAGATACACACACCGTGTATAAAATTCAAGCAGCATAGAAGTGTATAATGTAAAAAAATGAAGCTTTCATCTCTCTCACCCCTTCTAGAATGTGGCATGATTCTGTCCTGTCAAACTCTACTTTGTATTAATTTTTTTAAAAAATTGAATTAGACACTGAAATTTATCATTTTTATTTTAATTTGAAGTGTGATGGGTTCACATATGTCATCCACATAGGTCATCAATCTCTTTTGCTGCTTACCTGATATTCACTTTGGTCTGGGTTATCATGTGTGTAACTAGTCTCTGTCAGCTTCCTAAAGAATGTTTATAGAAGTTGCCTTTTTTTTACAAATTACGTAAAATTCTTGATCACCATGCCAGGTATCCATACTATTGATTTTGGAGATGAATTGCTGTTGATACTAAGAGGACAGCTCTCAAATCATTTCTCAATTTCCATAGGTAAAGTCTTTCCTTTTATATTAAATCTAGGTAATCGAATTTCTTCTCTCTTCTCCTTCAGTATCATGTTTGCTTTATAAAGATTGATGAAAAACAGAAGTCTGAATATTTTTTCTGTTTTCTCTGTCACCAAAATAAAAATATTGGTATACTTAAGAAATTCAATGCTAATACTTTGGAAGGGCCATTTCAATCACTGTGATTGTAGTGGAGCACTTAAAATGCATGTAATGGAATCTAAAAATAGATTTAAAAATTTTTCAGTAAGTCCACTCATTTGATTACTTTGTAGTTGGAAATAAAACCATCCTTTCTTTAGGCTATGGTATTTCATTTGGGTTAATCACTGAATAAGGTGTACTCAGTTCTTGATATTTAGTGTGAATCTTGGTATTTAGCAAGCATTTTAATAAATTTGATTTGAGTGATTTATATGGCTTATCACTGAGATTTTCCCATAATAACATTGAACAATAAGAGTGATTAATCAGTAGCTATGCTTTTTTAATAAGTAAAACCACAATCCTGAGAATCATCATTGCCTCTTTGTTATGGTGTATCTGAGACTATGTCTGTCATTTCTCTTCATAAATACACAAAGGATTATTGGTTGATATTTTGTTAGAGATGCTGTTTGCAGAACTTAAATTTGTTTGTAATTCTATCTTTTGGTTCACTAGCAGTTTAAAAAAGAACACCATCTCAGTAAACTGCATTCAACCTTGACAATTTTGCTCAGTGGTAGCCTTATTTATTCACATGCCCTAATGATTCCTTTTGTTTCAGAGATTGTCCCTGCTTTTCTCATGTTTCCACCATACTTTATCCATGGATTCTATGAAGCTTGCCGTTCCAAATAGATTTATTTTCCAACTAAAATTGAATTTATCAAATCTACCTATCCACTTTTAGCCCCCAAATATACTAACCTATTTTTCCTGGTGGTTAAAAATAACATGTGAAGACTTTATTTTCCAATTTTTGATAATGACCTTTTTATCATCCAGTCCATTTTGCATCAAAATCTTGATATGATTTTTACTCTTTATTCATCCAGATCTCTCTTAAGCATTCATATTAAAATCTGCCCTCCAAAAATGACTTTTAACATTGCCTCTCTCATCTGTTCTGCCCTTTCCTTCCACTCGTTATTGTCTCTCAACATCATTTAACTTGGTGATTGCTATTGAAATCACCTTCTAATCCCATGACCACATCCATTCCCTTGTCCTTTCCCAACAAAACACTCTTCTTATGGCCAAAATGATCCACAAATCCTGAATTTCAATATTTTAATTTTTAAACATCATTGATAACTATCTGCCTATAAACTAAAATGCACCGTTTCTCTTTTGGCATTCAAGACTTTCAACAATAATTCCCCAAACTATCTTTTGAGCTCTAGAGTTCACTTCTATATTTTTTAACTCCCCACACCCTCTCAGCTCTCGATATTTCTATACTGGGTTTGTTTTGTTTTATTTTTAAAATAAGCTCTACGCTCAGTGTAGGGCCTGTACTCAGGACCCTGATATCAAGAGTGGCCTGTAGTACTGACTGAGCATGCCAGGCATCCTTCTATATATTGGTTTGATCCCTATGGATCATTTACCATTTCCTGAACATTTTTTCCTAAAACACTATTCTCATAAGCTAAAATGTTCTCTACAACATAGACCATTATAATCAAAAGTAAATTTGGGGGGTTTATTTTTCATATTATCTTTTCCATGAAGGTTTGGTGGGTTACTTTAGAAATTTTTGTCAATTTCTACCTCTTCTGCACTTGTGTTTTTATTAATTTATTGAAAATATTGATGTTCTCTATTTTAATATATGTCATAATATTTGTCTAATTCTGTTTTGTGTTATGGGTGAAAAAACACCTGATCATAAACAACGTATACATAACTAGGAATGTGAACGTGTGTGTGTGTAGACAGAGGTAGAAGAATGAAGATAACCTAGGAAGAGGTAACCTTTGCTCATTTCACAATTTTGTCATGGTCCAACTCTGAATACTCCTCATCAGCTGAGGTTGCACATCAAGATGTCTTACATAACTCTTCTTGCCTGTTCTGACCTTTGTTGTCTCACTTTAACTCATTATATAGCAGCTGTCTGAGTATTTTGCTCTAATCTATTCTCTACTCAGCTAATTTAGAAATACTATTTTAGATGAAAATAGCATATAAATTCCCACTGAGAAATCCCTGGTGGTTTAATTATCACTGATTTTTTCTTAGAAGTGATTTGAAATGGTTTACAGTGGTGGTTAATTTAGCAGTAAGTTTTCAGTGGTGTGGACATAGCATTAAGTGTTAAAATATTAAACAAGTCTTCATGAGCTTGGGGTAGTTTTGATTGCCAAGTTATTTTAAAGCAAAACTAATATAGGAGTCCTTATACTCAAACTTCTTTATGAATCCAAACCTTTATTGAGTGCATATATGTGTGTTTGTTTAAGATTATGATGAAACATAAAATTCTCGTTGGAGAAAACCAAAGTTTGAAAACAATTTAAATCCTTTCTATATAACTCTCATTTTTGAATCATGAGATATGTTCAGTAAAAGTGGCAAGCAAATACTATCACTGATCTTTAATATATCTCTTGTTTGTTTATACAAAGAAAACAGATTTGAGGAATAAAATGGTACATTGGGTTCAACTACTGAGTAGATAATCATAATTTTTAGGGAAGACTATTTGAGAACAGCTTAAGGGATACACAAAACAAGAACATTAAACTGTGTAAAGGGATTAGATTAGTGTTCTCTCAGTAATGGGATGAGTAGCATAAATCTGGAACTTGAATAGGAGAGGAAATGTGTTCATCCTAATCCTAAACATGAAAAACTTGTTCATTCTTAAGTATACATTCAATATTTTAAATAGTAAACATGTTTTTATAATATCCATAAAGATTTTCTAGAATTTATTTTAAAATGTAAGTCAAGCATGGTTAGACAAATCCTTATCATTTAAAGGAAGGGATTGGGTGGGAGTGTAAAAGTGTTTTAAGTCATATTTTCTGAAGTTTGTTTTATGGGAAATAAGTCATACAAGATATTTGATGAAAAATATTCATAAAAATGCTTTAAAAATATTTCACATATGTCATCTTATATTGAAGCGAAGTCACTCATTACCATACTAAAGACTCAGCATTTTTTGACACATTAGAATCCAACTTTCCTCAAAATTATTTTATTACAAGATATCTTCCTAAGCCAAACACATTTTTTCCTCAAACGGTCAAACTAGTATTTGTCAAGACAAATGCTCTGGAATACTCTTTTAAAATGTCACTAATTTAAAAAAATCTGTACAGGTAGATAACAGAATTGAAGTAGGAACTTTTTTACAATGGCCCACAGTCTTTAGCACATAAGGTGAAACTTCAGATAAATCCCATAGTTAGTAGTAGGTGGACGCAAATTTTATGTTGGTGTAACATTCACTGTTCTGACTGTGCTAGATTCCATTTGACCTCACTGAACTTTTGCTTTCTCATCTATAAAGAAACAACAATCTTGCCTCCTCCAGTGTGTTGTGGTGCAGATTGTATTACAAAAATTTATCAGCCTTAAAGTGCTACAAAAATTCCCATGCTTTCCAACTTAATTTTGCCCCACACGGTTGACCAATGTCAATTTTTCAAGTCAGATCGATTTCCCTAGTCTAAAATTATTGTTTTGAACATGTTGTACTTTCCTCCTATCCCTGAGGATACTCCTCTAGCTTTGACATTGCTTCTTGCTTCTCAGGGAAAATATAAAGCTTAGGGGAACTCCTCAATATCCTGCAACCACATCTCTAAAACTTACCTGCCAATCGCTGGTGCTTTCATTCCTATTAAAATGGTGGTGTCGTTCCTGCAGTCACAAGAGGTCTGACTGCCACCCTCTCCAACATTCTCAGAGTTCTAAGCAAATTTTCTTTCTCTATCTTGAATTTTTATCGAGTTTGTATCCTTTAGATTCTTCCCATCAATATTTAAAAACAGGTTATTGTTCCTATCAAACTAAGACAAACAGCACTAAAAACATATGATGTAAAACAAGACACCTAAACATGCAGACTTTTATTTGTGTGTGTGTGTGTGTATAATCTGCATATTTTGGTATATAATATTTATATATACATATGTGTATATATATAGATGTGTGTGTGTGTATATATATATATGCACTTCAGCTATCATCATGTCTCTTTCCTTGCATTTGAAGTCAAAATTTTTTGAAAGAATTGTCTGTACTTTGTTTCCCTTCTTCTCACCACCTAATCATTCTGAATAAATAAATCATCAGTCTGACCTGTACATGTACTTTACTCTCAAATTTACTTTCAAATAGCTAGCAACTAGTTGTTTGTTTGTATGGAATAACTTTAATATCCTTTGAGAATCACTTTGATAGAACTGATTTCAAATGTCTGTTTCTGTGATTTATGTAAGAGTTATGGTTTACCTACATATGATAACATAAACACTAGTAACAATTCCAAAAGAAATTCTCTAAAATATGTTAAACAGATAAAGCAAGATTTTATTTCCAAGATCAGAAATAGACAAGATAATATTCATGTTGCTTTTTTAAAATGCTCATTTCTGGGGCGCCTGGGTGGCACAGCGGTTAAGCGTCTCTTCGGCTCAGGGCGTGATCCCGGCGTTATGGGATCGAGCCCCACATCAGGCTCCTCTGCTGTGAGCCTGCTTTCTTCCTCTCCCACTCCTCCTGCTTGTGTTCCCTCTCTCGCTGGCTGTCTCTATCTCTGTTGAATAAATAAATAAAATCTAAAAAAAATAAAATTAAATTAAAAAAAAAAATAAAATGCTCATTTCTTCCCCCGTAGTCCCCATTCAATGTCCCAGAAGTCGTAAAGTATCGCATGTTAACACCTCTATGTACGTCTTCTATACCTATATAATTTATTGATGGGCCATGCATAAATCAGACATTTCTCAGTGGATTATGAATATGCATCGCTTTTCAAATGGCTTAGGCTGATTTCTCTTTTAAACAACTAATGCCTATGAATTTAACCAGATCTTTTGTTCACTAACAGCACCCATTAAATTCTTAACCCTTACATCAGATCAAAATTTAAGAAACTCTTCAAGCTTCTACAATGTATAATAAAGACTTCTCTCTACATCAATGAGGTGTGTTTAAAGGGCCAGGGCATTTTGAATTAAAGTTCAAACTTTGTCCTTAGTTGTTCATTTTATTCCTATTCAGAACATTATTAATATCGGGAAATTACTTTGATAATTTTCCTATTGTATTCTAAAAGGACTAGCTGAATTTGAAATGAAAATTATTTTAATTACAGTGACAGAAAAATCAATATGATATTTCTTTCTGGCAGTTTGTTCCATAGGAGTTCATTCAGGAAGTAAAGTTGTATTGAATATAACTTATATGCACATTATGCAGTTTTAGTATGTAAATGGTAGCTCAAATTGAAATGGTAGCCCAATTTTATAGGCAGTATTTTAAAACAGAGTATCTAGATTTTCTGCAAATAGAAAGGGCTACTAAAAAAGAAAAATTCTTGGTTTTTGTGCATGTTTCTTTTCCTAGTCTTGTTGCTATTTTGCTTTGTCTCCTTCCATTTCCTTATCTTGATTGTATCATTTTCTTTTAAACTCTTCTTTCCAAGATACTTACCTCCAAAGACAGTTACTGAGATGGGAGCAATAAAATTGTTGAACTGATCACATGAAGAACAAACTGTGTTTTAGAAAATATACCTGATCTCTCACAAGTTAAATGGGTAAATTTTATTAGTGCCTTTCAAAGCATTATCTCATTTAACCCTATCAGCAACTCTTTGAAACAGACAATAAAATTATGCCTTGCATCTTGTAAAGGAAGAAACAGATTCAGACTTCTAAGGTAACTATCGCCTAAGATTACAGTTGATAAAGGACCTAGAATTGGAACACTGACTTAAAGTAAATCTGTCTTAAAGTAAATTTCATGCATTGACTTCCTTGAAATTACTAAAAGACATGAACTTAAGCTTTTTAGATTATCCAAAATTAATTTAAATTTGGCTTTAGAATGTTAATTTTCTCTTTATTTGGCCACTATTAAAATAAGTGCATAGTTTCTATATACCACTTTCTATACAGCAAGTTATGGTAAAAGGCTGTTGTAATAATGTAAGCTGATGGGAATAAATCAATGTATATGTTTTTTGAAAATGCTGGCAAGTCCCATTTAAGTATTTGTTGTAGATAATTAAGAATTAATTCCAAAGTCTAAGGAAGTTCTGTCCAATATAGTAGCTGTACGATAAGCTCTGCAAATATTACAAGTAATGAGATTTCATGTTTAGCAGTGATTAAGGATTCATATTGGCTAATTCTAGACAAGAAATTATTTTCATGGTATGTTTGTACCCTTAGATTAACATTAGATATAAGCTATTTGTACAGTACTCAGTATGTAAAGTTCTTTTGTGATTGATCAGTACATAAATTGATACTATTGATCATTTTTACGCAGTTATGTTTTTACCTAGAAGAGAACTATAAATCCTTGTGCTTTCAAGCTTTTTCTATTTAGCATCAATATATCTCTCATATAAGAAGGCCTAATGTCTGCCTTCAGAAAATAAACTACTAGTTTTATTAGAAATTATTGGCAATTTTTTTGCTCATTCTTGTTCGTATTTCTAACACTGAAATCCCAGAATGCATATCCTGTTTTTTAAGAAAAATTGTCTCATGATTATTTTGTAGGAAATGATACATGTTAGGAAACCATTTAGTGTTTTATTCACCTCCCTCAAAATATGGTTAAAATTTTATTAGAAATCTTTCTTTGGATTCCTGGTTTTTTAACCAGTTTATTGAGATTTTGTGGCAATTTTCTTTCTATGAAATTTGATCATTTTAATTCTACAACTTAATGACTTTTAGTAAATTTGGAGTTATGCAGTCAATACTGTCCAAATTTAGAATATCACCATCAGCCCCCCAAAAAGCCTGTAATCATTATCACCAATCCCCATTCTCACCCCACCTCTAGGCAACAACTAATCTACTTTCCATCTCTATATATTTGCCTACCGTAGACATTTTTTTATAAAATATAGTCACATAAGTTCTTTTGTGTCTGGCTTCTTTCATGGAGCATGATGTTTTTGTTTTCTGTATTGTAACAAATATAGATGCCTCATTTCTTTTTGTGGCTGAATATTCTATACACATACACACATACCACATTTTGTTTATCCATTTACTAGATGATGAGCTTCTTTGACTTTTTTGGCTATTATGAATAAGTTCTATGCACAGTCATTTCACAGGTCTTTTTGTGTACATTTACCTTCATTTCTCTGGGGTGGAGAGCAAGGGAGAAGAGTTTCTGAATCATATGATAATTTTTGTTTACTTTTTGAGAACCTGGCAAGCTGTTGGCAGCAGTGCACTCCTGCCAGCAGTGTTTCAGTGTTCCAGTTTCTTCCACCCCTGCCATTTCTTGTTATTTTCAGCCTGTTGATTATATTCCAGTGGGTATAAAATAGCATATCATTGTGGTCCTTATTTGCATTTCCCTAGTGATTAATGTTCTTGAGAAATTCTTCATGTACTTATTGGCCATTTTTATATCTTCTTTGGAACAATGTCTATTTAATTACTTTGCCCATTTTTTTAGTTACTTTTACTATTGGTTTTTTTTAATATATTCTGAATACCAATCCCTATCAGATACATAACTCACAATACTTTCTTCCATTATGTGGTATCTCTTGAAACATATATTTTTTTAAAATTTTGATGAAGTTTTTTTTTTGATGAGGTATAATTTATCAATTTTTTAAAATTTAATTTTAAAATTTTAAGGAAGTTTTTAATTTTGATAAAGTACAATTTATCATTTTTTTTAAATCACTTATACTTTTGGTACAATCTAAGAAATCACTAACTAATCCAAGCCCTAAGGGTTTACTCCTATGTTTTCTTCTAAGGGTTTTATAGCTTTAAGTCTTACAGTTAGGTCTGTGATCCATTATTAGTTACTCTGTGTATAATGTAGGGATCCAAATTCGTATATTTTACACATAGATGCCTATTTGCACCATTTGTTGAAAAAATTATTCTCTTTAATTTTCTTGGCACCTTTGTTAGAAATCATATGACCATAAATGTAAGAATTTATTTCTGGGTTCTCAATTATATTACCTTCAGACAAAGTATACAGCCCATGTCACTTTATTTAAATGCATGCTGTGATACTCACTCCTCTGAATACTTTAGTGGGGACTCTCTATATAGCTTTTATTTCTTATAATAAGCCAGGAGTCAAAAATTTTCCTCAAAGGGCCAGATAAAAAAAAGTTTGGGCCACTCAACTCTGATGATGCAACACAAAAGCATTCATTGACAATAGATAAATGAATGAGTATGGCTGTTCCAATACAACCTTATTTACTAAAACAGGAGGCTGGCCCATGACTGATGGGTGCTGTCCACTTTACTAGACTCAGTCTTATAAGTAACCATAGTTACCTAACAAATTTTTATTATATGAATTTAAAAAATGTTTCTCATATCCCACATTCTCCATGTTACACTCTTTTAGAAGCTCTTAGTTTATCTATGGCTCAAGTCTTAAATTATGATTTGATAGAACACTTTGACATGTCCAGCATATAGTGGGACTATTGATAGTCCTTGTTTTGGATAACCATTACTTTAATGGAACCTTAGTTTTTATGCAGCAATATTATAGTTTGGGCTTATACTAATTTTGGGATCACCTAATCTCTCAATTCTTTTTCCTTCATTAAATGTTGTTGAATGTGTTCCTCCCACTTCTCTTCTATACTTTTCATTCATCTTTCTGTGTGTCATCATGCTGACTTCATCCCATAGTAGTGTAGCCGTAAACAAGATTTCCTTACTTTATCTAGAAATAGTGTTAAATGTTAAAAAATTGTTCTGTAACCAAACCAGCCTTCCAGGTATGCTCCATCCATACAATTCCAAATCTATACCAAATTTGCAAAGGTGCTTTATAAAAATGTAACATCCCAGTCCTGGTGAACTTATTCTACACTTCCACAAGCACAGTAGTCAGCTGGGCCAATATTTGTCTATACTTTCTACCAAGTTATCATATATTTTCAACAGAAAAATAAATTTTAGTCAATTCAGAAATTGTGAAACTCAAGAATTTCTAATCCTTGTCTCCCACTGACTGTATATTTTTGGAATTTTGATCTCATTATTATCACCTGTAGCATAAAAATAATAATGCCAACTGCTGTGATGAATACTAAATTAAGCAATAAAATTCTGTGGTTTATGAGCAACTTTTTAAATATAGAATATCCCACCAAGGAGCTAAAGGGGCCGAGCTCCCCAGCTGGTAAATTGAAAATGGATTAAAATAAATAGGTGACACTTAGAAGCCTTTATTTTGTGCCTTCAGATCTGGCTTGTCATACTTAGAAAATAATTATTGTCAAGGGCACCATAAAAGAATATTGAACTATTAAATAGAGGAATAAGGAAGGATCTGTACTTGTGGTTTTGTTGTTGTTGTTGTTGTAGTTTTGTGGAGTTAAGATTTTCTATATTTCCTAATTTATAATGCTAGGAATTAGCTGTCTTCAAGATGATAGTGCATTCCTTGTCAATACAAACCTGAAAGCTATTAATAAATTCTGTCATTTATTCCCATTGTTTTCATCATGCATTAAAAGATAAGAAGTACAAAGCTATATTTTAGAAGATTGACAGATTCTGCAGGCATAATGCCATACTACCTGCACAGTAAAATATATGTTTTATAGAACACAATGTATACAGTCTTTCAGACAACAAAATAAGGAACAAATATTTCCACACTGCCCAAACAACCTTCCTGCAAGTCAAGAAGACAGATGGACTAAGGGTAAATTCCAAAGAGAGTAAGGTAATGAAAACAAGGCCAGATTCTGACATATCAGGAGAAAATTGGAGTGGAAAGATAGAGCTAGATGGTGGGAACAGAGGATTTGACTTGGAAACTTGAGAACACTGAGTTGCCGATCTCAGACTCATTTACTTACAGTCATCATCCCTGAACTTGGGAGCAAGTTTGGGAGAGGATGACAGTGTTCTAAGATTGGGAATAATTGAGCTCCTAACAATATTATAGGAACCAAATATTTAATGTGAATAATTAACTTACTTGATAAGATTTGAGTTTCTCTATTCATTCTATTTCACTTAATCAGAATGAAATATTTGTAAATGCCAAGTCACACTGTTAAATATTCCATGTAAAACATAGGCATTTACTTAAATATTTGTCATTTGTAGCAAATTACCTCTAACCTTGTCAGGTTATCAATACACAAATAATGACTAAAAAGAACATGAGAAAAGGCCGCATTTTTGGTTTGCATTTTTCTGTCAAAAGGAAAAGCTTGAGATATTTCTTCACTCCTCTTCTCATACAGTTGCTTTTATCCTACCTGCAGTGGTTTTGAGGAAATGGACTTGTTGATGAGACGTGGTAAGAGAGGAATGTTTTCGATCTTGGTTCCTCAGTTGTGAGTAGACAGAGATGAGAAGAGGAAGAGGTCAGACAAAAGGGGAGGTTGCACGCATATTAGAGCTTCATTGACCTTCTTAACCATTTTGCCTATAATCAGCTGTCATCTGAGTTACAGAAATTTCTAAGAAGTCAAAATTTCTACCAAAAAATACCCCTAAATGATTCATGTCTTCTTACATATATGAACTTGGAGTTCCATTTCTTACTATGATCTGATTGTATACTCAGTAATTTTCAGAGATAGCCAGCTATTATATTTTTCCAGGCAAAGTGTGGAAAAGAACAGTTTCTTTTGAGAAAAGTTAAAACAAGCACCTACCTTGATTTTAGAGACAAAGACAATAATGAATACTTCTAATGTTGAAATAAAAGAGCCTACATCTGCTTCCCTAAGAGGAATAATATTAAGAGTACTCATGATTTTACAAAAGAAGCAAAGGTGTTAAGAAGAATAAAATATATAAACTGTCTGTGATTATTCAGAGTTTAATTTGTACGTTTTTCATTTGGTGAATTATTCAGACTCTTTGCTTCTCCCTCTCTCTCTCTTTCTCTTTTTTTTTCTTAATGCTTTTCTTTTACCACTTGTTATCACTTCCAGGGGGAGAAAAAGTGGACTAAAATTGCAGAAACAGAAGGAAACCTCCAAATGATAGCAATGCCTATTTTCTTTCTACTATTCAGAATAATCGTTTTTAGAATAGAAAGTTCTAAAAAACTAGTGCAATAGGAGCTGAAGTTACTATACAAGATGAGGAGTATTCTGGGCTGCTATTTTAAGTGACTTGGTAGTCTTTTGCCTCAAATGGTTTATATTCCAGTGTACTAATATATAGGAATCTTTTGTTTACTGTTTTAAACCTATATTTACAAAGTAGATATATCCCTGTAATATCTGTATAAATAGAAAAAAGTAAATAACAGAAAATTTGAGTAAGCCAGATTCCAGAAAAAGGAGGTACTCTACAAGTGAGAAAGTGAATATATTATCTTTAATAACTGCCTGTAATAATTATATAGGAATAAGGTCCATTGGAATATGGCAAGATGATAGATTGGACAGGAATTACAGATCCCTCATCTCCTGAGGATCAATAATTTAAGATGATTCTACAATCATGTAGTTAGATGATGTGAGGAAAATAGAAAAGGGAGACAAGATCTAACAATGATTTGACAGTCTTGTATGCTAAGGGGGAAATTGCAAAGGTGACAGAGGAGCAGAGAGACTATTTACTTTTGAATTGTATTCTAAACCAGGCTTTCCGCTGTTTCACTCTCCTCTAAGAAACTGCATGTGGCCTCAAGGGGGAAAAACCCCAAGAGAGGAAAAAAAAACAAAAACAAAAACCTAAATAGTTGCAGAGGCCTCAACTGAGGGCCTGAGGTGCTGCTCTGAGGTTCCTACCTCCACTTTGTCCCAATACCACAAGACTTACTAAAAATTCTAGTCTGTTTTTCTGTTGCCCTCCTTAACTTCTTAATTTCTAACCCTCTGCTTAGAATCAGAAAATTCTGTGAGGGAAACCTATGCCAAATATTAGCTTTACGTCCCTGTACCTTTCTTCTTTCCAGAATCTCTGCCTCTCAATTTTGGGTTTCTTCGGCAGCCCTGAGCTCCAATTTATTATGCATAAATATTTATTGATTACCTATTATGGGTCAAGTACTGGGTTAGGTGTTAGAGAAAAATTGAGAGCAAAAAACAGATGTGGTTTTGTCCTTATGCAATTTAAAATCTATTCAAGGGCTCAGACATAATCAAGTAATTACATAAACACAAGTAAAACTGAGGTTGAGACAAGTATAGGGTGCTGCAAAACCATATATTAGGTGAATTTGACTTTGCTGGGGGGTCAGGAGATGATACTTCATCTCTGATTAAGGATGGATAATGGGTTAAAAGGAGGAGGAGTGTGAAGACTATTCCTTCAAGAAGGAACACAGATGTAAAAGCCCCATGCAGCAAAGTGAGACTAGACAGAATGAAGACTGAGGTGCCTGAATGAGAGAACTTTGGGAACTGTGACATGTGATAAGACCAGATATGACGTTTAAGGCCAATTCATGTAGTGCCTTTTAAGCCAAGCTAAGAAGTTTTATCTTCATCCTCAGAGGAATGGGAAGTCATTGAAAGATTTTAAGTAACGGAATAACAATAAGAAATGCTTATTGGAAATGTTAGCTAGCTGCAATGTGGCTAATGGCTGTATTTCATTAAATATTATAGTACCAATTTTACTGTCAAAGAGTCTAAAACTTAAAAAGATTATCAGACATATTCATGACCATAGAGCTAATAAGTGATGGAGTTGGGACTCAGATTCACAATGATATTTCCTGGCCTGGTGCTCCTCTCTTTAATCCAGGTTAGTTTATGTGAAAGAGGAAGAACACAAGTAGAAAGGACATAATGGTAAACATTGGGTAGTGGTTTAGTTTTGTTGTCAGATGACACTTGGAGAGGAGAGGTGAGTACTGGGATTTTTTTTTTTTTTTGCACTATTCTAGCTGCATATTACAAATTTCAATGCATAGCATTTTCATTATCATTCAGTCCTAATTATTTTCTAACATCAGTTAGGAATAATTTTTTGACTCATAGATAATTTAGAAGTGTATTTTTAAACTTCAAAACATGACATTTTAGCAATCACCTCTTCAATTTTTAACCAAATTGTGCTATGGCCTGATGATATGTCTCATAGGACACCCACTCTTTGAAATATATTGACTGGCTTTATAGATTAGTAGGTGGTCAGTTATTACCACTGTTTTGTATGTACTTGAAGACTGTGTGTATTGTTTCAGATACACTGTTCTGTATCCATTTCATCAAGCATGTAAATCTTCTTATCATTTAAATCTTCCAAATCCAGATGATTTTTGTCTGCCTGGTATATCAATTCCTAAGAGATATTAAAAATTCCCACAATTTGTTCTCCTTCTAGTTGTGTCAGTTTTTGAAACTATGTTACCAGTGTACATATTAGAACTGTTCTACCTCCAAGTCAATTGAACCCCTTTTCAATATGTAGTGATAGGCTTTATCTTAAGCAATTCTTTTTATCTACTTTGTCTGATAATGTTACATCAGCTTCCTTTTGGTTATGGTATTTGTTTCTTAACTGGCATTTGGTGAAAACACTTTTTTATTAACACTTTATTAAAATATAATTTACATATCATAAAATTCCTCTATCAATTTGCATTCATTTTGATACCCTATATTTTTTAAATTGGAAGAAAAAAGAGAAATACCAGGTTGGCAGAGGAATTGATATTACAGCATGTGAGGAATAGTTGAAGGAACTGGATATGTGTATCCTAAAGAAGAGAAAACGTGGTTGGTTGGAGCATGTCAACTGTCCTCAAATATGGAGGAATATGAATTTATTCTACAGGGCTCCAGAGATCTAACCAAAGCCCAATGGGTGTAAGATGCAAGGAAGTACATTTTAGATTCTTAGGAGAATTCTCTGGGGACAGGTGTTCTCAAAACTGTAGTGAGGTTTTCCTATTATAGAAAGTACATAGGTAGAGCTGGATGATTACATGGTAATAGTATTCTGGAAAACATTTATCCTTTGGGCAGATATAGGAAACTCCTGATGTCTGAGAATTCTCCCAACTCTTCGATTCTGTGATTCTCTGGTATATAGTTACATGTAATCCTTCCAATTCATTATATAATAAAAGAACCCAAGTACAAAAATATGGTAAAATGCAAATGAACTTGCTCATAGTTCAAAGTATTTTTTTATTTTAAAAATATCCTCATATAACAATGGTTATTACAATGCCTAAGGCACAATTAAAAGTCAGGTTCTAGGCAGCGTGGCAAGTTAGAATGCCAGATTATATAATAATACATTAATTCGTTTTAAAGCTTTCTCAAAATATATTGATCATTAATAAAAAATTTTACACATGCTAGAAATTGCCATATATGTGATATAAATGGATAATTATTATCAAGTTTTATGTCTAACTTGATTGTTGGTATTAAATGGACGGTCTCTTTATTAGCACGAGGCATTATTAATGTGCTCAGCATGCAGCTAGCAGTGTTCCAAACATCCACAGTGAGCGTTGTTCTATTAAAAAAAAAAAAAAACTGTAAATGTTGGAGTTTTTCTAGTGAAGGGATGATACCTGCAATCTGGGAGATTAATTTGTGATTGCTCAAGGAGGCCTGTATTATAACCTTGGTACTAACACTGATTATACCTTTTGTTCTGCCACCAGATGGCAGACATAGGCATTACATAAGTGAGAGTTTACAGTTAAATTACTTTTAATATTTTTTACATAATTAGATTAAATCGAAATAGGCAGCTTGAATATTTTTTAATAGCTCTTATAACAAGTTTGGTAATGGTAAAGATGGAAAATATTAGCTAAAATGGGATTTTGTAATTAAATCCATTACAATATATTTTAAAGTATTCCCTTAGAATAGTATTTTTCTTTACTAAAAAAAAGTCTCACAAGGAATTCCCACTGACATGTCTTAATGCATGAAATAAATATTTTCGTCCTTTATGTATTACCAATTGCTGTCTTGTCTCATCCTAAAGGTGGTCAGTGGACACATAGATAGGGGTAAATTTAAAAGCATTAGACACATATAAAATACAAACCACAGAAGAAATGTATAATATAGCTATTAAATTAGGCATATACTATTTAAAAAAGAATTACTAGTGTTACAAATGGGATATAAACAATCACATGAACATTAATATGAAATTATCTGACTGGCTTAGTAAGTTTTAAAAAGTAATGAAATTAATTCTTATAAACCCTAGGCATTTTTAAAAAGTCATTCCAAAGGGATACATGTTTCTTTCTCTCTTTTTTTAAAGAGTTCTTGTTTTTAAGATTTTTACTTATTTGTCCCAGAAAGAGAAAGAAAGCACAAGTAGGGGAGGCAGCAGGCAGAGAGAGAAGCAGGCTCCCCACTGAGCAGGGAGCCCGATGCAGGACTTGATCCCAGGACCCTGGGATCATGACCTGAGCCAAAGGCAGACATTTAACTGACTAAGCCACCCAAGCTTCCAGGAATACATGTTTCTTTACTCAATAGAAAATGCTGTGGCTATTCAAAAAATGCTTTTAAAGATGATTGACGAATTAGCTGTTTTCCATGCAAATTCACATTCTTTGTTCTGGTGTTTTTGTTCAGTCCTTTAAAAATTCCACTTCTTGTATCTCATTGATTCTTCAACCCTATACATTTGACTTACAACAAATAGTCATATTTAGTTAAGTTTGTCTGGTTAGAGTCATTTATATGGACAACCTTTACTTTGTCAAACCAACAGACTATTTGATCTTAAACTCTCAGTAGCATATGACAAAGCTGACTGTGCTTTCCTTCTTAAAACATGATTTTTCCCTGACTTCTGTGATACTGTATTCCTCTATGTTCCACTTTGCACTTCCTTTAAAGTGTATTTTTTGGGTAGGAGTTCTGGTTCTCTAACTCGCTTGCGGATGTTGAGGATTGTAGGATCATTTGATTTCTTACTAACATTTCCCTACATGATGCCATTCATTCTGTCACCTCCAAATGGTACCTATATGATGAAGTCCTCTATGCCTCACCCACCACTTCTCTTCATTGACCTCCAAACTCAGATCCATCTGCCTCCTTGAATTATTCTTTTATTCTAATACATTCCCTAGTTGATGGCATTGTGTCATGAAGGGGCTGGGCTAGCTCTCCTGTGTAATGTTGTACCTTCTGGTAAAAATGTCAAAAACAAGCTCAAGTAAAACCACATGAGCTGCATACTTATCACACATAAGAAAAAAAAACCGTGTAATAGAGGGGCCAAACTATCTTAACTGTCCTCCAGGAGTACGAAGTTTATAAAGAGTTTTGAAAATTTATTTCTGCTCAGGGCAGTAATAGCTATGCAAGTGAGGTGTGATTTAATTTACAGAAGTGACCTCTTAGGACTAAATATAAACTTGAACCAGGGTGTATTAATGCATAAATGTGTTAATTTTTAAGCTTGTTTAAAAATAAAGATTCTTGGTGTATACTGTTTTATATTAAAATACCTGTCAACTTGAATATGCCTGTAGCACATATTTTATATTTATTGTTCCACCTGGCTTAGAGTGGGAAACTTCCCAAAAGCCATCTCCTGACAAGACTAGCTGCTGGCCTGTGACATGTCTTGGTGCCAAATATTCTGCCCAGATGAAAACAAGCTATATAGTACAGTCTCACTTTGAATTTGAATCAAGAAACTTGGGAAGAATGAAACATTAGGCAGTGGCATCTGCAGTTGTAAAGTCATGGAGTAATTTGCTGAAAGGGCCATAACTGAGGCCAGTTTTGAGTGAGGCTGTCCTTTTGAGGAAGAACAGGGTTAAAGTGAGCACCTACTATGTGACAAGTATTATTCTGAGTACTTAAAATACAGCAGTATTACAAAGTCCTTGTGGTCATGGAATATACAAACTGATGTGGATGTAGAGACAAATAAGTCAACAACATGCAAAATAATTTCAAGTGTGTATGAAGTGTTATAAAGCTACAGAGTTAATGAAACAGGTGTTCTGGGATGGGGTGGATTGGGAGGTCCTGGAAAGCCATTTTGAGATGGTAACAACCGAGCTGAGATTATGTGCTCCAAAAAGGTGTCACTCTGAGAAAGATTTCAGGGAAAAACATTTTAGGCATCATGAAAAACCAATGAAAAGGCCCTAAGGCAGAAACCAGAAAGGGAAGGGCAGTGCAGGTAGAGGACTGTGAGTGAGAGTTATTCAGAGACATGGGAAGAGACCATTGGAACTGAGGATAAGTTTAAATTCCAAAGAAAAGCACATAAGAACTTTTAAGAGGTAACATGATGTGATATACAATTATTCTGGCTTCTGTATGGACCATAGGTGTAAGGAGGAAAACCTAGTGAGAAACAAGAGAGACTAATAGGTTGTTTGTTTGTTTGTTTTCCTTTTTTAAAGTTTCTAAATGGTGCAAATAGGGTAGTTTAGGAGAAACTAGGGGGGGTGCATGGCCTTTTGCTTTCGTTTTTATATTTTCAGGATTGGGAAATCTTAAGCATGCATGTAGGCTTGATAAGGGAGAATGAAGAAAAGAAGAGGTTAAAGAAATAGGTAGAGAAAAGTGATCAGTCCTATAAGATCGTAGATGAGATATTGGGAGTTAAAGTTAAGTAGTTGTCTCTTGTCATGTCAGATGGATCCCAACACAACTGCTTCAAGTAATGCAAGAAATCAGGGTTAGCATCAAGGGTTAGTGGTAGAACTTTTATTGGAAAAGGGAAAATCTCGCAGGGCTGGACTTAACAAGATGAAGATGTCGAAGTGCCTCTGTCCTCATTATCATCTGCAGAGACCCATAGAAGGAGCAGAGCATGTGCTGGGCATGGCATATTTGCATTTTAGTGGAAGAACCCCTCAATTCCCTGTCTCCCTATTAATATAGCAAGCATGATAAATGGCCTTGTCAGTAGGAGAGTACATTGGTTTTTGACATCTGGTAATATGGATTTGGTGTGCCAGCCAATGGGGAATTTCTAGGAAAGCCAGAGGCTGTACACATGGATCAAAGGGATTGACGTGGTCTGAGCAATTCTTCAGTCCACCCTGGCTGGAGGAGAAAGCCATTGATGGATTCTCCGGGAAGCTGGATTTGGGTGTGTACCTTGAGCGGGGCGGGGGTAGGGGGGGTGGGGGTGGGAAGGAAGAAAAGCCCATCTAGGTCTCAGCAAACTCATTGTGCAACCCAGAGTAAGCACCTAGGTCATTTTTGGATATTTCTGCCAATAGTATAACGTCTTTGAACAAGAGAACAAATACTCCATCCAAGACTAGAGAAAATAAGTGATTATATAAAAGTTAAGGTATTTGAGGTAGAAGGGAACAGGGACACAGTAATTTAAGCAGCTGATATTCCCAATTTTCTCAGTGAATAGGCAGCAGTGTCTCTTGCTGAGAATAGAAGGAGTTGTGTAAGGAAGCTTGAGAGACATAGTGAAAATTTAAAATTATCAATTCGGAAACAAGAGAAGCTAAGAAAAAGTTCTGATATTGGCAAATATTCTAGTTTAAGATGTTTTGGTTAAAGAACTGGCTGAGGGTCCCAGGTAATGTCTGGTTTGGTGTTAGAAATGTGGAGGTGATAATATTTTAGAGTTGTGGCCAGAGTCTTGTTTTGCAAAAGGATAATTCTGCTCTAGAATAGTGACCAGGGCCTGGGGAAGCAAGGGTTGCTGTGAGGATTGTGGTCCTCCCTCTGGGACTGGTTTGCATGTAATGTAGAGAACAAGAGAGAACAAGAGATGAAGCTAGTTTTAGACGTCTTATTTTCCAACTGACTTTTATTTGATATGAAAACTAAGCAGCAGTTAATGCATACACTTCTAAGAATTATTCAGATATGCACTAATATTCAATTTCTATACTTCCACTCATTTTTAAACAAAGACTTCTCTCCTAGTTTAATAGTGTATATGTTAAGGCTTGTCACTCAATATACCTCTTGGAAATGTATAATCTCTTCCATTTACTAATGACTATAATTAAGATACACATTTTCTAAAAGACCAGTAATTAGTTTCCATAATAAACATACCATAGTAATCATTACCTGTGACAGATAAACCATGTCAAAATAAGGTTTGCTTCCCTCTCTTTTTCCCTCCAGTTTACGCTCTCTATTAAAATCTTTAACCCCATGCGTGTGTGCACATGTTTGCATGTGTGTTTTTTACACGTAATATAGTCATGGCAGCAAGAAAGTGGCAGGCTTTCAGGATGGTGGGGAGTGCCAATGGTCTTATTTGATGACAAGCTGGAAGTTTTCTTCTTCTTTTGTTTCTCTTCATCATTCCTTCTCATCCTTCTTCTGTGCTCCTGCATATTTCACTGCCAACAGGCAAGGGGCTGAGATAAAAAGTGAGAAAGAGAGCAGCCAGAAAAAGAACAAGGGGCAGATGTGCCAACTGTTTGCTGCAAAGGAAATGCAGTCTCCCCAGCTGCGGCATTTTGTCAGGCAGGTGGCTAAGACCTGAGATGATTTTACACAGATAATTTGTATATTTTCTTTACCATCCTAACATAAAATCAGCTGCAACTATCAACCAAGAGGCTAAGCACTAGCTTAAACATTGTAGGGCATGGGGGAAAGTCAAGCAGTGAGAGGCCAATCCTGGAAACAGCACTAGGGTGGCTGGCCAACATGGGGTACCTCACCTGCAGGCTACTAAAAGAAGTTCAGGCAGGCAGAGGGTATGGAAAGAGGTAAATCATGCTTGCAGAGTTAGGGGAAGGTCAACAAGAGCTAAGAAATAGGCATAGCAGCAGGATTCAGATGTCTGTATGTATATATGTATTTGCAGTGACTGGCATCATTTGGAGGGCAGTCAAGTCCAAAATTTGCCTTCCAGGCTGGCAGGCTAGAAATTCAGGGAAGAGTTGATGTTCCAGTCTTGAGTCCAAACTGCAGGCTGGAAACTCAGGTTGAGTTTCTATGTTGCAGCCTGGAGGCAGAATTTCTCCCTCTTTTGAAATCTTCAGTGTTTGCTCCTAAGGCCTTCAAGTGATCTGAAGAGACCCACCTTCAATGTGAAGGGTAATCTGTTTTAATCAATGTCTACTGTTTTAAATGTTAATCATGTCTAAAAAAGTATAGCTTCACAGAAACATCTAGAGTGGTGTTTGAGCAGCCAACTGAGCACCATAGCCTAGCCAAGCCAATATATAAAATTAATCATCACAATTAGGATCAGAAAAGTACATATCAGAAAAAGAATCATTAACAGTGATAAAGAGGGACATTACATGAAGATAATGGGCATATTTTGGGGACTATACATCTAGGAATGCAATGACTAGGTCATAAGACTTGTGTATATTCAGTATTCCCCCAAACACAGATTTTTCTCAAATGGAATTTATTTTTTTTTAAGATTTTATTTATTTATTTGACAGAGATAGAGACAGCCAGCGAGAGAGGGAACACAAGCAGGGGGAGTGGGAGAGGAAGAAGCAGGCTCATAGCGGAGGAGCCTGATGTGGGGCTCGATCCCACAACGCCGGGATCATGCCCTGAGCCGAAGGCAGATGCTTAACCGCTGTGCCACCCAGGCGCCCCAGAATTTATTTTTCTAAGTATGATATCTGTATTACTTTGAAGTGTTAAATTGTGATTATTAAAAATTTATAAATTGTTACAAATGATTAGTACTACCACCTATCTGCTTGGCATCCTAGGAGATACCTATGCCAATATCCAGAACACATAACATCTTTTTGTAATGGAAAGATAGCCTTCATACACATCTCTTAGGTACATAATTAGTAAGACATATTGTTTCTAGGCCTCCAGTGGCAGTTTACTTTGACAATACATGATAGCAGTGCTATGTTTACAGATTAAAAATCTGCATATTTTTGTATTTCATCACTCTAGGAGATGTTATCACCAACCTTATAGTGAATGCAGTAGTCAGCATTTCACTTGCAAACTCCAATATTACTGTAATAAATGCTCCAGAAATGTGATGAAAAGCTTGAGTGCCAAGAAGAATCAGTAGTCAAACAATGGTATGCAAGGACTGGCTTCCCTTAGGGAAATTTGCATAGGTCTTGGGTGAAGGATTTCCTCACAAAACCTGGTATTTATAAAGGCAAACTTAAGAACAGAGAAAAGTAATTTTTGTGTATGTGTTGTGTAAATACACTCTAATTACATTTATATTATTTTCCAAAAATAACTTAGTAAAGAATTTCTAATAGTTTTTATACATCACACAATAATGCAACCTAATACCTTTCTTTGCGTATATATAACATATATTTATACACACATATATATTATAATATGTTACATATGTTACACAATCTATATTAGAAATTGATTCCTATACTTAAAGTTTCTTTTTATAATAAATAAAAGGCATTCAAATTGGCAAAGAAGAAGTCAAACACTCTCTCTTCACAGATGACATGATACTTTATGTGGAAAACCCAAAAGACTCCACTCCCAAGTTACTAGAACTCATAGAGCAATTCAACAATGTGGCAGTATACAAAATCAATGCACAGAAATCAGTTGCATTTCTATACACTAACAATGTAACTGAAGAAAGAGAAATTAAAGAACAAATTCCATTTACAATAGTACCAAAAACCAAAAGATACCTAGGAATAAACCTAACTAGGATCTGTACTCTAGAAACTATAAAACACTTATGAAAGAAATTGAAGAAGACAAAAAAGATGGAAAAATGTTCCATGCTCATGGATTGGAAGAATAAACATAGTCAAAATGTCTATGCTGCCCAGAGCAATCTACACTTTCTATGCAATCCCTATCCAAATACCATTGACATTTTTCACTGAGCCTTAACCCTAAAATACAAGGAACCAGAAAAGACGCCAAATCACCAGGGAAATGTTGAAAAAGAAAATCAAAACTGGGGGCATCACAATGCCTGACTTCAAGCTATATTAAAAAGCTGTCATCATCAAAACAGCATGATATTGGCACCAAAAAAAAGACACATAGATCAATGGAACAGAATAGAGACCACAGATATGGACCTTCAACTCTATGGTCAACTAATCTTTGACAAATCAGGAAAGAACATCCAATGGAAAAAATACAGTCTTTTCAGTAAATGGTGCTGGGAAAACTGGACAGCCATATGCCCAAGAATGAAACTGGACCATTCTCTTACACCATACACAAAGATAAACTCAAAATGGATGAAAGACCTCAGTGTGAGACAGGAATCCATCAAAATCCTAGAGGAGAACATAGGCACTAACCTCTTCGACATCGGCCACAGCAACTTCTTTCAAAACATGTCCCTAAAAGCAAGGGAAACAAAAGCAAAAATGAACTTTTGGGAGTTCATCAAGATAAAAAGCTTTTGCACAGCAAAGGAAACAGTCACAAAACAAAGAGGCAATCCACGGAATGGGAGAAGATATTTGCAAATGACATTAGAGATAAAGGGCTGGTATCCATGATCTATAAAGAACTGCTCAAACTCAACACCCAAAAAATAAATAATCCAGGCAAGAAATGGGCAGAAGACACTAATAGACATTTCTCCAAAGAAGACATACAAATGGCTAACAGACACATGAAAAAATGTTCACATCACTAGTCATCAGGGAAATACAAATCAAAACCACAATAAGATACTACTTTACACCAGTTAGAATGGTAAAAATTAACAAGACAGGAAACAACAAATGTTGGCAAGGATGTGGAGAAGGGAGAAGCCCCTTATGCTGTTGGTGGCAATGTTAGCTGGTACAACCATTCTGGAAAACAATATGGAGGGTCCTCAAGACATTAAAAACAGAGCTACCCTATGACCCAGCAATTGTACTACTGGGTATTTACCCCAAAGATGTAGATGTAGTGAAAAGAAGAGGCACATGCACCCTAATATTCATAGCAGCAATGTCCACAATAGCCAAACTGTGAAAGGAGCTGAGATGTCCTTCAAAAGATGAATGGATAAAGATTGGTTCATTTATACAATGGAATATTACTCAGCCATCAGAAAGGATGAATACCCACCATTTGCATCGACATGGATGGGGCTAGAGGGGATTATGCTAGATGAAATAAGTCAAGCAGAGAAATAAAATTGTCATATGGTTTCACTCATGTGTGGAACATAAGGAATAGCACGGAGGACCACAGGGGAAGGGAAAGAAAACTGAATGGGAAGAAATCAGAGAGGGAGACAAACTATGAGAGACTATGGACTCTGTGAAACAAACTGAGGGTTACAGAAGGGAGGGGGTGCAGGGATGGGGTAACCGGGTGATTGGTATCAAGGAGGGCACATGCTGTGATGAGCACTGGGTGTTATATGCAACTAATAAATCATTGAACACTACATCTAAAAACTGACGATGTACTCTATGTTGGCTAACTGAGCATAATAAAAAAATTAAAGTTTCTTTTTACAAAAAAAAGCAGGACAGATATAAGGAACAGAATATGCAGTAAAAATAATAACCATGCACATATGACGGTGTAACGGAAGTAACCAGGAAAGGTCAAGATTTATGACGGCATCCACAAATGAACACATATGAATGAATATGTACATCCCTTTGCATGTTTATGACTTTAAAAAAATGCTCATTTTGTCATGTTTCAGTTAATTTTTTTAAATGAATGTGGTGAATTTCTTTATAAAATTGAGCTCCAAGATGTGTAGAGACATTGATTAACATTGCTTTTTTACTCCCATGGTCCTTTATTAAAGCAGGCTCTACAATAGTACAGTATCTGAACATCCAATTTTAATCAGGTAGTTTTGCATTTCTTTCTATTTTCTGGAAAGGGCTGTTTATTCAGTGTATAATACAGAAAATGTTTGGAAGTTTGAAATGCCTCCCTGATTAAATTGTGTTGACTCTAAGCCCTAATGTGGAACTAGTCACTAGTGACTAGTTCCATTTTATTATGGATCTATGTGATCTGTTTAATGTCTGTTTTCTTTCTCAGAAAGTGGATGGGGGGACTATTTCTTGTTCTCCCTTATATTCTCAATTACTAACACAGAAGTTCAATTAATATTTGTAAATGAACGAAGGGACAGATGAATAAGAAACCTCTTTTGTTAGAATAATTTTGAAGATAGAAACTGATCTATTTATGTTTTCACTTCTTTGTTGGTTCTTGGTGGCATATTTTTTGCAGAAAACTTTATTTCACCAAAGTTTATAAATTCTTTGGTGATAAGCCCAACAAATCTGAATTAGCACCTGGGTGGTATGTTGGAAGCCTTCATAAGAAGGTCGCATGAAAAGTCCTCATTTCAGTTTCCACAGGCACTTGGGAAAAAGTGTAATCTTGGTTTATTAAGCATAAAATATGAGAAATTCTCTGAGAACATTTTATCACTTAGATTATATATGTCTATATTTATTTTTTATCTATTTAATCCTAAAAGAGGTATAATAATACCTGAAAGAGGTATAATAAAGACTCCTAAATTGTTTTAGCTTTGCTATATATACTTTGATGCTATCCTATCAGTTATATGCAGATTTATGACATTATGTAACCATTGTAGATTATACCTTTTATCAATATGAAATGAAACCATGTTACCCATTCTATCTTCTTAAGGTAATTGCTAACCCTATGAAATTAGCACTATCTACCTTATTCTGTTTACTTTTCATATGTATAATGCTTTTGTGTATATTTCATATGTAAATAACCATTAAATGTGTCCTATGTTTGCCTGCTGTGCAAGGATGGGGTATACAGCAGTAAATAGATACAAAGAATTTACTTTCTGAATTCTGATAAATATTTACCCATTTTTTTCCTTAACATTTCTGTATTGTGCTTCTCATAAATAGAATATAGATAAATTTTGTTGTTTATTGGCTTTCTTTTACCCAGTCTATAAATTCTTGTTTTTTTTTATTTTTAATGATTTTTTTATTATATTATGTTAATCACCATACAGTACATCCCCGGATTCCGATGTAAAGCGATGATTCATTAGTTGCGTATAACACCCAGTGCACCATGCAATACATGCCCTCCTTACTACCCATCACCAGTCTATCCCATTCCCCCACCCCCCTCCCCTCTGAAGTCTTCAGTTTGTTTCTCATAGTCCATAGTCTCTCATGTTTCATTCCCCCTTCTGATTACCCCCCTTTTCTTTATCCCTTTCTTCCCCTACCGATCATCCTAGTTCTTATGTTCCATAGATGAGAGAAATCATATGATAATTGTCTTTCTCTGCTTGACTTATTTCACTTAGCATTATCTCCTCCAGTGCCGTCCATGTTGCAGCAAATGTTGAGAATTCGTTCTTTCTGATAGCTGAGTAATATTCCATTGTATATATGGACCACAGCTTCTTAATCCAGTCATCTGTTGAAGGGCATCTCGGCTCCTTCCATGATTTGGCTATTGTGGACAATGCAGCTATGAACATTGGGGTGCATATGGCCCTTCTCTTTACTACGTCTGTATCTTTGGGGTAAACACCCAGTAGTGCAATGGCTGGGTCATAGGGTAGTTCAATTTTTAACTTTTTAAGGGACCTCCACACTGTTTTCCAGAGTGGCTGTACCAACTTGCATTCCCACCAACAATGTAGGAGGGATCCCCTTTCTCCACATCCTCTCCAACAATTGTTGTTTCTTGCCTTGTCTATCTTTGCCATTCTAACTGGCGTAAGGTGGTATCTCAGTGTGGTTTTGATTTGAATTTCCCTGATGGCTAATGATTTTGAACATTTTTTCATGTGTCTGTTAGCCATTTGTATGTCTTCATTGGAAAAGTGTCTGTTCATATCTTCTGCCCATTTTATGATTTGTTTATTTGTTTCTCGTGTATTGAGTTTGAGAAGTTCTTTGTAGATCTTGGATACCAGTCCTTTATCTGTGGTGTCCTTTGCAAATATATTCTCCCATTCCGTGGGCTGTCTCTTAGTTTTTTTGACTGTTTCCTTGGCTGTGCAGAAGCTCTTTATCCTGATAAAGTCCCATAAGTTCATTTTATCTTTTATTTCTCTTGCCTTTGGCGATGTGTCGTGAAAAAGGTTGCTCTGGCCGATGTCATAGAAGTTGTTGCCTATGTTCTCCTCTAGAATTTTGATGGATTCCTGTCTCACATTGAGGTCTTTCATCCATTTGGAGTTTATTTTTGTGTATGGTGTGAGAGAGTGGTCAAGTTTCATTCTTTTGCATGTAGCTGTCCAATTTTCCCAGCACCATTTATTGAAGAGACTGTCTTTTTTCCACCGGATGTTTTTTCCTGCTTTATCAAAGATTAGTTGCCCAAAGAGCCGAGGGTCCATTTCTGGGTTCTCTATTCTGTTCCATTGGTCGATGTGTCTGTTTTTGTGCCAGTACCATGCTGTCTTTGTGATCACAGCTTTGTAGTACAGCTCGAAATCCGGCATTGTGATGCCCCCAGCTTTGTTTTTCCTTTTCAACAGTTCCTTGGAGATTCGGGGCCTTTTCTGGTTCCATACAAATTTAAGGACTATTTGTTCCAGTTCTTTGAAAAATGTCCTCGGTATTTTGATCGGGATAGCATTGAAAGTGTAGATTGCTCTGGGTAGTATGGACATTTTAACTATGTTAATTCTTCCAATCCATGAGCATGGAATATTTTTCCATCTTTTTATGTCTTCCTCAATATCTTTCAAAAGTGATCTATAGTTTCTAGGATATAGGTCCTTTACGTCTCTGGTTAAGTTAATTCCAAGGTAACGTATGGTTTTTGGTGTTATTGTAAATGGGATGGATTCCCTAATTTCTCTTTCTTCAGTCTCGTTATTCGTGTATAGAAATGCAACTGATTTCTGGGCATTGATTTTGTATCCTGCCACCTTACTGAATTGTTCTATAACTTCTAATAGTTTGGGAGTGGATTCCTTTGGGTTTTCCATATAGAGTATCATGTCATCTGCAAAGAGAGACAGTTTGACTTCTTCTTTGCCGATTTGGATACCTTTGATCCCTTTTTGTCTTCTGATTGCTGTTGCAAGGACTTCTAGTACTATGTTGAATAATAGTGGCGAGAGTGGGCATCCTTGTCGTGTTCCTGATCTTAAGGGAAAGGCTTCCAGCTTTTCCCCATTGAGAATAATGCTTGCAGTAGGCTTTTCATAGATGGCTTTTATGAGATTGAGAAATGTACCCTCTATTCCTACACTCTGAAGGGTTTTAATCAGGAAAGGATGCTGTATTTTGTCAAATGCTTTTTCTGCATCAATTGAGAGGATCATATGGTTCTTGAGTCTTTTCTTGTTGATATGATGTATCACATTGATTGATTTGCGAGTGTTGAACCATGCTTGCATCCCAGGTATGAATCCCACTTGGTCATGATGGATAATCCTTTTAATGTACTGTTGGATTCTATTAGCAAGGATCTTGTTGAGGATTTTGGCATCCATATTCATTAGAGAAATCGGTCTGTAATTCTCCTTTTTGAGGGGGTCTTTGCCTGGTTTGGGGATCAAGGTAATATTAGCCTCATAGAATGAGTTTGGTAGCTTTCCTTCTGTTTCTATTTTTTGAAATAGCTTTAGGAGAATAGGTATTATTTCTTCTTTGAATGTTTGGTAGAATTCCCCAGGAAAACCGTCTGGGCCTGGAGTTTTATTATTTGGAAGGTTGTTTATCACTGACTCAATTTCTTCATAGTTAATTGGCCTATTTAAGAAATCTATTTCTTCCTGTTTCAGTCTTGGTAGTTTATAGGTTTCCAGGAAGGCCTCCATCTCTTCCAGATTGTTTAGTTTTTTGGCATATAGCTGTTGATAAAAGTTTCTAATAATCCTTGCAATTTCAATGGTGCTGGTCGTGACCTCTCCCTTTTCAGTCATAATTTTAATAATCTCAGTCCTTTCTCTTTGTTTTTGGACAAGTTTTGCCAGTGGTCTATCAATTTTATGGATTCTCTCAAAGAACCAGCTTCTAGTCCTGTTGATCTGCTCTACTGTGCTTCTGGTTTCTAATTCATTGATTTCTGCTCTAATCTTGGTCAACTCCTTCCTTGTCAGTGGGTTAGGCCTGTCCCTCTGTTGCTGTTCCAGTTTCTTGAGGTGAGAATATAGAAACTGCATTTTAGATTTTTCTATTCTTTTGAGTGAGGCTTGGATGGCTATGTATTTCCCCCTTAGGACTGCCTTTGCAGTATCCCATAGGTTTTGGACCGTTGTGTATTCATTCTCGTTGGTCTCCATAAATTGTTTAATTTGTTTTTTGATTTCCTGGTTTATCGAGTCATTCTTGAGCAGGATGGTTCTTAGCCTCCAAGTGTTTGAGTTTCTTCCAGGTTTTTCCTTGTGGTTGAGTTCCAATTTCAGAGCGTTGTGGTCTGAGAATATGCAGGGGATAATTTCAATCTTTTGGTATTGGCTGAGACCTGTTTTGTGTCCCAGAGCATGATCTATTCTTGAGAATGTTCCATGGGCATTTGAATAGAATGAGTATTCTTTGGTTCTGGGGTGTAGTGTTCTATATATATCTATGAGGTCCAACTCGTCGAGTATGGCATTCAAAGCCTTTGATTCTTTGCTTAGTTTTTGCCAGGGTGTTCTGTCTATTTCTGATAGTGGGGTGTTGAGGTCCCCTACTATTACTGTGTTCTTATCTATATGTCTCTTTATTTTGGTTAAGAGTTGGCTTGTGTATCTTGCTGCTCCCCTGTTGGGGGCATATATATTAATAATTGTCATATCCACTTGTTGAATACTTCCTTTAAGAATAATATAGTGCCCTTCTGTATCTCTCTCTATGGCCTCTAGTTTAAAATCCAGTCTATCTGATATGAGAATTGCTACTCCAGCTTTCTTTTGAGGTCCATTTGCGTGGAAGATGGTACTCCATCCCCTTACTCTAAGTCTGAATGCATCTTTGGGTTCAAAATGAGTCTCTTGTAGACAGCAAATGGATGGGTCATGTCTTTTTATCCAATCTGCAACCCTGTGGCGTTTTATGGGAGAGTTTAAGCCATTTAGATTGATAGAGATTATTGACAGATATGATTTTAATGATGCCATTTCTCTTTAAAGTCTTTGTATCGGTTGTGACTTGCTGCTCTGTATCACTCTTGGGGCCTTTTTACCTTTATAGAGCCCCCCTTAATATCTCCTGTAGGGCTGGTTTCGTGGTTACGAAATTGGTTAATGATTGGCGATTTTGGAACGTCTTTATTTCTCCATCAATTCTGAATGACAGCTTTGCTGGATAAAGGATCCTTGGCTGCATGTTTTTCTCTGAAAGAGCTTTAAAAATGCCCCCCCAAGCCTTTCTCTCATTCCAGGTCTCTGTAGACAGGTCTGACGTAATCCTGATACCTTTGCCTTGGTACGTGAGAAATTTCTTTGCCCTGGCCGCTTTCAATACTGTATCCTTGGATCTAATATTTGCGAATTGCACTATGACATGCCGTGGCGTAGGTTTGTCCTGGTTGAGCTTGGATGGGGTCCTCTCTGCCTCTTGGACACGAATGCTTGTTTCCCTTGCTAGATTAGGGAAGTTTTCAGCTACAATTTGTTCAAATATCTCTTCTAGACCTCTGTTTTTCTCCACCCCTTCAGGGATGCCGATGATTCTGACATTGGATCGTTTCATAGAGTCAGTAATCTCCCGTAATCTACATTCGTGGGCGTGGATTTTTTTAAGACCAGCTTCTATTTTCGTTTTTTCTTCTACTAACCCATCCTCCAATTCGCTAACGCGTTCCTCTGCCTCGGTGACCCTGGCCGTCAGAGCCTCTAGTTTTGACTGCATTTGGCTCATAGAATTTTTAATTTCTGTCAGATTCGCTCTCATTTCTGCCCTTAGGGATTCTATATTCTCAGCAACGCTTTCTCTGATGCTTTTTTCAAGTTTACTCATCATCTTGACCATTGTTGCTCTGAATTCCATTTCTGATAATTGGGATACATCCATATGTATTAATTCTGTGGCCGAGGCCAATTCTGTGGCAGAGGCCACAGACTCATTATCTTTTCTTTGCTGGGGGGGACTTCTCCTTCTCGTCATTCTGATGAAGAGAGATTGCAGGGTTGTCCAGAGCCCAAGTGTTGACTGGGACCCAGGCCGTGCGCCCTTGTTTTATAGAGATCTTAGGGATGTGGGCTTCTTCCTTAAAGAGTTTATTTATTTATTTGAGAGAGAGAGAGACAGTCAGCAAGAAAGGGAACCCAAGCAGAGGAGTGGGAGAGGAAGAAGCAGGTTCCCGGTGGAGAAGCCCGATGAAGGCTCCTTTCCGGAATGTTGTGATCACACCCTAATCCGAAGACAGGCGCTTAGTGACTGCGCCACCCAGGCGCTCCAGGTTGTGGGCTTCTTGATTTTTCAGCCTGCCTTCTGGGGGAGGGGCCTGTTGGCCGGTACTCAGAAAACCCTGTTTGGGTAGAGTCTCCGTGTCCCCTGCGAGGGGGGATGGGGATGGGCACTCTGTGAGCCGG